>NW_025728351.1:0-102053 GCF_021461385.2 Schistocerca piceifrons | reverse complement strand
AAAGAATAACTTTATGATTACATATCGAAGTAGGAATTGTACACCGCTACACAACAACAGGCGCTGACGTATTTCAGAACATATCTGCCTATTCGTACTGTTTTGTCGTTTTCAAAGACTTCCTGGCGAACTTGGTTAGCACATTCTCCCTCAAACTGAGACATTTACTGCAATTTCGTACCTTATGGTCACTACAGTAGTTTAAAATGCTTAAGCAAGAATCTTTGTCACAACAGAACGGTGGTATGGAAAGAGGGCGGTATAAAAAAAAAAAAAGTAAATGAAGGGGAGCCAACAGCACGTGGTGTTCCCAGGCGGTCAACCATCCAAGTACTAACCACGCCCGATGTTGCTTAACTTCGGTGATCGGACGAGAACCGGTGTACTCAACATGGTATGGCCGTTGGCGCCCATATAATGTAGGCGCATGGCAGAATTCGCATTCGGTTCTTATCCCAACACACACAAAATCTTACTTTTCGGTCGAAAGCAGCCGCATTTTTTTTTATTGACAATTCGTCACGTTAGCGCGAACGCAATCCTGAGTTCCAAAACTTATGAGCCGGAAGGGACGTGCTTCGTGTATTTTTTTTTTGTGAGCTTTATAAATTTATTTATTAACATTACATCGTTACAAGCTAACAACTTTACAACATAAAACATGAACAGAATTGTAATTTTAAGCACTTCCTTCCGCAATCCGACGTGCCAGCAGAGCGACTGCCGAACTAGCGGGCGCGCCGCCGTGTGTGTGAGACGCGCAGCTTCTCGTTGCACCTCCTGTCATCCGCTTGGCGCGTGCAGCCTTCGACACTCGCGGAAGACGCATCTTGTCCCTGGCGTCCAGCGCAGGAGGGCTGGCGCGCGGCCGGCCGGCGTGTGGGCCTGTGCGGGGTGTGGCAGTGTCTTGTTGGAGGGCGCCACTGCTGGCGATGTGAGCTTCCTCGCCTCGCCTCGCCTCGCCTCAGACGAGGTGTTTGCGTAATTTGCAGTGCATTCGCACCATTCCTGTCCCTGTGCCTGTCCCCCGTCCCGACTTGTCCCGACTTTGCTCGACTGCCGCTCGCTGCCGCTCGGGTCGTGGCCCATATAACAGCGCAAGCACAAGAAACGTCTGCAGAGATGAGGAGACGAGACGAGACGACTAAAGAATAACTTTATGATTACATATCGAAGTAGGAATTGTACACCGCTACACAACAACAGGCGCTGACGTATTTCAGAACATATCTGCCTATTCGTACTGTTTTGTCGTTTTCAAAGACTTCCTGGCGAACTTGGTTAGCACATTCTCCCTCAAACTGAGACATTTACTGCAATTTCGTACCTTATGGTCACTACAGTAGTTTAAAATGCTTAAGCAAGAATCTTTGTCACAACAGAACGGTGGTATGGAAAGAGGGCGGTATAAAAAAAAAAAAAGTAAATGAAGGGGAGCCAACAGCACGTGGTGTTCCCAGGGCGGTCAACCATCCAAGTACTAACCACGCCCGATGTTGCTTAACTTCGGTGATCGGACGAGAACCGGTGTACTCAACATGGTATGGCCGTTGGCGCCCATATAATGTAGGCGCATGGCAGAATTCGCATTCGGTTCTTATCCCAACACACACAAAATCTTACTTTTCGGTCGAAAGCAGCCGCATTTTTTTTTATTGACAATTCGTCACGTTAGCGCGAACGCAATCCTGAGTTCCAAAACTTATGAGCCGGAAGGACGTGCTTCGTGTATTTTTTTTTTTGTGAGCTTTATAAATTTATTTATTAACATTACATCGTTACAAGCTAACAACTTTACAACATAAAACATGAACAGAATTGTAATTTTAAGCACTTCCTTCCGCAATCCGACGTGCCAGCAGAGCGACTGCCGAACTAGCGGGCGCGCCGCCGTGTGTGTGAGACGCGCAGCTTCTCGTTGCACCTCCTGTCATCCGCTTGGCGCGTGCAGCCTTCGACACTCGCGGAAGACGCATCTTGTCCCTGGCGTCCAGCGCAGGAGGGCTGGCGCGCGGCCGGCCGGCGTGTGGCCTGTGCGGGGTGTGGCAGTGTCTTGTTGGAGGGCGCCACTGCTGGCGATGTGAGCTTCCTCGCCTCGCCTCGCCTCGCCTCAGACGAGGTGTTTGCGTAATTTGCAGTGCATTCGCACCATTCCTGTCCCTGTGCCTGTCCCCGTCCCGACTTGTCCCGACTTTGCTCGACTGCCGCTCGCTGCCGCTCGGGTCGTGGCCCATATAACAGCGCAAGCACAAGAAACGTCTGCAGGAGATGAGGAGACGAGACGAGACGACTAAAGAATAACTTTATGATTACATATCGAAGTAGGAATTGTACACCGCTACACAACAACAGGCGCTGACGTATTTCAGAACATATCTGCCTATTCGTACTGTTTTGTCGTTTTCAAAGACTTCCTGGCGAACTTGGTTAGCACATTCTCCCTCAAACTGAGACATTTACTGCAATTTCGTACCTTATGGTCACTACAGTAGTTTAAAATGCTTAAGCAAGAATCTTTGTCACAACAGAACGGTGGTATGGAAAGAGGGCGGTATAAAAAAAAAAAAAGTAAATGAAGGGGAGCCAACAGCACGTGGTGTTCCCAGGCGGTCAACCATCCAAGTACTAACCACGCCCGATGTTGCTTAACTTCGGTGATCGGACGAGAACCGGTGTACTCAACATGGTATGGCCGTTGGCGCCCATATAATGTAGGCGCATGGCAGAATTCGCATTCGGTTCTTATCCCAACACACACAAAATCTTACTTTTCGGTCGAAAGCAGCCGCATTTTTTTTTATTGACAATTCGTCACGTTAGCGCGAACGCAATCCTGAGTTCCAAAACTTATGAGCCGGAAGGACGTGCTTCGTGTATTTTTTTTTTGTGAGCTTTATAAATTTATTTATTAACATTACATCGTTACAAGCTAACAACTTTACAACATAAAACATGAACAGAATTGTAATTTTAAGCACTTCCTTCCGCAATCCGACGTGCCAGCAGAGCGACTGCCGAACTAGCGGGCGCGCCGCCGTGTGTGTGAGACGCGCAGCTTCTCGTTGCACCTCCTGTCATCCGCTTGGCGCGTGCAGCCTTCGACACTCGCGGAAGACGCATCTTGTCCCTGGCGTCCAGCGCAGGAGGGCTGGCGCGCGGCCGGCCGGCGTGTGGCCTGTGCGGGGTGTGGCAGTGTCTTGTTGGAGGGCGCCACTGCTGGCGATGTGAGCTTCCTCGCCTCGCCTCGCCTCGCCTCAGACGAGGTGTTTGCGTAATTTGCAGTGCATTCGCACCATTCCTGTCCCTGTGCCTGTCCCCGTCCCGACTTGTCCCGACTTTGCTCGACTGCCGCTCGCTGCCGCTCGGGTCGTGGCCCATATAACAGCGCAAGCACAAGAAACGTCTGCAGGAGATGAGGAGACGAGACGAGACGACTAAAGAATAACTTTATGATTACATATCGAAGTAGGAATTGTACACCGCTACACAACAACAGGCGCTGACGTATTTCAGAACATATCTGCCTATTCGTACTGTTTTGTCGTTTTCAAAGACTTCCTGGCGAACTTGGTTAGCACATTCTCCCTCAAACTGAGACATTTACTGCAATTTCGTACCTTATGGTCACTACAGTAGTTTAAAATGCTTAAGCAAGAATCTTTGTCACAACAGAACGGTGGTATGGAAAGAGGGCGGTATAAAAAAAAAAAAAGTAAATGAAGGGGAGCCAACAGCACGTGGTGTTCCCAGGCGGTCAACCATCCAAGTACTAACCACGCCCGATGTTGCTTAACTTCGGTGATCGGACGAGAACCGGTGTACTCAACATGGTATGGCCGTTGGCGCCCATATAATGTAGGCGCATGGCAGAATTCGCATTCGGTTCTTATCCCAACACACACAAAATCTTACTTTTCGGTCGAAAGCAGCCGCATTTTTTTTTATTGACAATTCGTCACGTTAGCGCGAACGCAATCCTGAGTTCCAAAACTTATGAGCCGGAAGGACGTGCTTCGTGTATTTTTTTTTTGTGAGCTTTATAAATTTATTTATTAACATTACATCGTTACAAGCTAACAACTTTACAACATAAAACATGAACAGAATTGTAATTTTAAGCACTTCCTTCCGCAATCCGACGTGCCAGCAGAGCGACTGCCGAACTAGCGGGCGCGCCGCCGTGTGTGTGAGACGCGCAGCTTCTCGTTGCACCTCCTGTCATCCGCTTGGCGCGTGCAGCCTTCGACACTCGCGGAAGACGCATCTTGTCCCTGGCGTCCAGCGCAGGAGGGCTGGCGCGCGGCCGGCCGGCGTGTGGCCTGTGCGGGGTGTGGCAGTGTCTTGTTGGAGGGCGCCACTGCTGGCGATGTGAGCTTCCTCGCCTCGCCTCGCCTCGCCTCAGACGAGGTGTTTGCGTAATTTGCAGTGCATTCGCACCATTCCTGTCCCTGTGCCTGTCCCCGTCCCGACTTGTCCCGACTTTGCTCGACTGCCGCTCGCTGCCGCTCGGGTCGTGGCCCATATAACAGCGCAAGCACAAGAAACGTCTGCAGGAGATGAGGAGACGAGACGAGACGACTAAAGAATAACTTTATGATTACATATCGAAGTAGGAATTGTACACCGCTACACAACAACAGGCGCTGACGTATTTCAGAACATATCTGCCTATTCGTACTGTTTTGTCGTTTTCAAAGACTTCCTGGCGAACTTGGTTAGCACATTCTCCCTCAAACTGAGACATTTACTGCAATTTCGTACCTTATGGTCACTACAGTAGTTTAAAATGCTTAAGCAAGAATCTTTGTCACAACAGAACGGTGGTATGGAAAGAGGGCGGTATAAAAAAAAAAAAAGTAAATGAAGGGGAGCCAACAGCACGTGGTGTTCCCAGGCGGTCAACCATCCAAGTACTAACCACGCCCGATGTTGCTTAACTTCGGTGATCGGACGAGAACCGGTGTACTCAACATGGTATGGCCGTTGGCGCCCATATAATGTAGGCGCATGGCAGAATTCGCATTCGGTTCTTATCCCAACACACACAAAATCTTACTTTTCGGTCGAAAGCAGCCGCATTTTTTTTTATTGACAATTCGTCACGTTAGCGCGAACGCAATCCTGAGTTCCAAAACTTATGAGCCGGAAGGACGTGCTTCGTGTATTTTTTTTTTGTGAGCTTTATAAATTTATTTATTAACATTACATCGTTACAAGCTAACAACTTTACAACATAAAACATGAACAGAATTGTAATTTTAAGCACTTCCTTCCGCAATCCGACGTGCCAGCAGAGCGACTGCCGAACTAGCGGGCGCGCCGCCGTGTGTGTGAGACGCGCAGCTTCTCGTTGCACCTCCTGTCATCCGCTTGGCGCGTGCAGCCTTCGACACTCGCGGAAGACGCATCTTGTCCCTGGCGTCCAGCGCAGGAGGGCTGGCGCGCGGCCGGCCGGCGTGTGGCCTGTGCGGGGTGTGGCAGTGTCTTGTTGGAGGGCGCCACTGCTGGCGATGTGAGCTTCCTCGCCTCGCCTCGCCTCGCCTCAGACGAGGTGTTTGCGTAATTTGCAGTGCATTCGCACCATTCCTGTCCCTGTGCCTGTCCCCGTCCCGACTTGTCCCGACTTTGCTCGACTGCCGCTCGCTGCCGCTCGGGTCGTGGCCCATATAACAGCGCAAGCACAAGAAACGTCTGCAGGAGATGAGGAGACGAGACGAGACGACTAAAGAATAACTTTATGATTACATATCGAAGTAGGAATTGTACACCGCTACACAACAACAGGCGCTGACGTATTTCAGAACATATCTGCCTATTCGTACTGTTTTGTCGTTTTCAAAGACTTCCTGGCGAACTTGGTTAGCACATTCTCCCTCAAACTGAGACATTTACTGCAATTTCGTACCTTATGGTCACTACAGTAGTTTAAAATGCTTAAGCAAGAATCTTTGTCACAACAGAACGGTGGTATGGAAAGAGGGCGGTATAAAAAAAAAAAAAGTAAATGAAGGGGAGCCAACAGCACGTGGTGTTCCCAGGCGGTCAACCATCCAAGTACTAACCACGCCCGATGTTGCTTAACTTCGGTGATCGGACGAGAACCGGTGTACTCAACATGGTATGGCCGTTGGCGCCCATATAATGTAGGCGCATGGCAGAATTCGCATTCGGTTCTTATCCCAACACACACAAAATCTTACTTTTCGGTCGAAAGCAGCCGCATTTTTTTTTATTGACAATTCGTCACGTTAGCGCGAACGCAATCCTGAGTTCCAAAACTTATGAGCCGGAAGGACGTGCTTCGTGTATTTTTTTTTTGTGAGCTTTATAAATTTATTTATTAACATTACATCGTTACAAGCTAACAACTTTACAACATAAAACATGAACAGAATTGTAATTTTAAGCACTTCCTTCCGCAATCCGACGTGCCAGCAGAGCGACTGCCGAACTAGCGGGCGCGCCGCCGTGTGTGTGAGACGCGCAGCTTCTCGTTGCACCTCCTGTCATCCGCTTGGCGCGTGCAGCCTTCGACACTCGCGGAAGACGCATCTTGTCCCTGGCGTCCAGCGCAGGAGGGCTGGCGCGCGGCCGGCCGGCGTGTGGCCTGTGCGGGGTGTGGCAGTGTCTTGTTGGAGGGCGCCACTGCTGGCGATGTGAGCTTCCTCGCCTCGCCTCGCCTCGCCTCAGACGAGGTGTTTGCGTAATTTGCAGTGCATTCGCACCATTCCTGTCCCTGTGCCTGTCCCCGTCCCGACTTGTCCCGACTTTGCTCGACTGCCGCTCGCTGCCGCTCGGGTCGTGGCCCATATAACAGCGCAAGCACAAGAAACGTCTGCAGGAGATGAGGAGACGAGACGAGACGACTAAAGAATAACTTTATGATTACATATCGAAGTAGGAATTGTACACCGCTACACAACAACAGGCGCTGACGTATTTCAGAACATATCTGCCTATTCGTACTGTTTTGTCGTTTTCAAAGACTTCCTGGCGAACTTGGTTAGCACATTCTCCCTCAAACTGAGACATTTACTGCAATTTCGTACCTTATGGTCACTACAGTAGTTTAAAATGCTTAAGCAAGAATCTTTGTCACAACAGAACGGTGGTATGGAAAGAGGGCGGTATAAAAAAAAAAAAAGTAAATGAAGGGGAGCCAACAGCACGTGGTGTTCCCAGGCGGTCAACCATCCAAGTACTAACCACGCCCGATGTTGCTTAACTTCGGTGATCGGACGAGAACCGGTGTACTCAACATGGTATGGCCGTTGGCGCCCATATAATGTAGGCGCATGGCAGAATTCGCATTCGGTTCTTATCCCAACACACACAAAATCTTACTTTTCGGTCGAAAGCAGCCGCATTTTTTTTTATTGACAATTCGTCACGTTAGCGCGAACGCAATCCTGAGTTCCAAAACTTATGAGCCGGAAGGACGTGCTTCGTGTATTTTTTTTTTGTGAGCTTTATAAATTTATTTATTAACATTACATCGTTACAAGCTAACAACTTTACAACATAAAACATGAACAGAATTGTAATTTTAAGCACTTCCTTCCGCAATCCGACGTGCCAGCAGAGCGACTGCCGAACTAGCGGGCGCGCCGCCGTGTGTGTGAGACGCGCAGCTTCTCGTTGCACCTCCTGTCATCCGCTTGGCGCGTGCAGCCTTCGACACTCGCGGAAGACGCATCTTGTCCCTGGCGTCCAGCGCAGGAGGGCTGGCGCGCGGCCGGCCGGCGTGTGGCCTGTGCGGGGTGTGGCAGTGTCTTGTTGGAGGGCGCCACTGCTGGCGATGTGAGCTTCCTCGCCTCGCCTCGCCTCGCCTCAGACGAGGTGTTTGCGTAATTTGCAGTGCATTCGCACCATTCCTGTCCCTGTGCCTGTCCCCGTCCCGACTTGTCCCGACTTTGCTCGACTGCCGCTCGCTGCCGCTCGGGTCGTGGCCCATATAACAGCGCAAGCACAAGAAACGTCTGCAGGAGATGAGGAGACGAGACGAGACGACTAAAGAATAACTTTATGATTACATATCGAAGTAGGAATTGTACACCGCTACACAACAACAGGCGCTGACGTATTTCAGAACATATCTGCCTATTCGTACTGTTTTGTCGTTTTCAAAGACTTCCTGGCGAACTTGGTTAGCACATTCTCCCTCAAACTGAGACATTTACTGCAATTTCGTACCTTATGGTCACTACAGTAGTTTAAAATGCTTAAGCAAGAATCTTTGTCACAACAGAACGGTGGTATGGAAAGAGGGCGGTATAAAAAAAAAAAAAGTAAATGAAGGGGAGCCAACAGCACGTGGTGTTCCCAGGCGGTCAACCATCCAAGTACTAACCACGCCCGATGTTGCTTAACTTCGGTGATCGGACGAGAACCGGTGTACTCAACATGGTATGGCCGTTGGCGCCCATATAATGTAGGCGCATGGCAGAATTCGCATTCGGTTCTTATCCCAACACACACAAAATCTTACTTTTCGGTCGAAAGCAGCCGCATTTTTTTTTATTGACAATTCGTCACGTTAGCGCGAACGCAATCCTGAGTTCCAAAACTTATGAGCCGGAAGGACGTGCTTCGTGTATTTTTTTTTTGTGAGCTTTATAAATTTATTTATTAACATTACATCGTTACAAGCTAACAACTTTACAACATAAAACATGAACAGAATTGTAATTTTAAGCACTTCCTTCCGCAATCCGACGTGCCAGCAGAGCGACTGCCGAACTAGCGGGCGCGCCGCCGTGTGTGTGAGACGCGCAGCTTCTCGTTGCACCTCCTGTCATCCGCTTGGCGCGTGCAGCCTTCGACACTCGCGGAAGACGCATCTTGTCCCTGGCGTCCAGCGCAGGAGGGCTGGCGCGCGGCCGGCCGGCGTGTGGCCTGTGCGGGGTGTGGCAGTGTCTTGTTGGAGGGCGCCACTGCTGGCGATGTGAGCTTCCTCGCCTCGCCTCGCCTCGCCTCAGACGAGGTGTTTGCGTAATTTGCAGTGCATTCGCACCATTCCTGTCCCTGTGCCTGTCCCCGTCCCGACTTGTCCCGACTTTGCTCGACTGCCGCTCGCTGCCGCTCGGGTCGTGGCCCATATAACAGCGCAAGCACAAGAAACGTCTGCAGGAGATGAGGAGACGAGACGAGACGACTAAAGAATAACTTTATGATTACATATCGAAGTAGGAATTGTACACCGCTACACAACAACAGGCGCTGACGTATTTCAGAACATATCTGCCTATTCGTACTGTTTTGTCGTTTTCAAAGACTTCCTGGCGAACTTGGTTAGCACATTCTCCCTCAAACTGAGACATTTACTGCAATTTCGTACCTTATGGTCACTACAGTAGTTTAAAATGCTTAAGCAAGAATCTTTGTCACAACAGAACGGTGGTATGGAAAGAGGGCGGTATAAAAAAAAAAAAAGTAAATGAAGGGGAGCCAACAGCACGTGGTGTTCCCAGGCGGTCAACCATCCAAGTACTAACCACGCCCGATGTTGCTTAACTTCGGTGATCGGACGAGAACCGGTGTACTCAACATGGTATGGCCGTTGGCGCCCATATAATGTAGGCGCATGGCAGAATTCGCATTCGGTTCTTATCCCAACACACACAAAATCTTACTTTTCGGTCGAAAGCAGCCGCATTTTTTTTTATTGACAATTCGTCACGTTAGCGCGAACGCAATCCTGAGTTCCAAAACTTATGAGCCGGAAGGACGTGCTTCGTGTATTTTTTTTTTGTGAGCTTTATAAATTTATTTATTAACATTACATCGTTACAAGCTAACAACTTTACAACATAAAACATGAACAGAATTGTAATTTTAAGCACTTCCTTCCGCAATCCGACGTGCCAGCAGAGCGACTGCCGAACTAGCGGGCGCGCCGCCGTGTGTGTGAGACGCGCAGCTTCTCGTTGCACCTCCTGTCATCCGCTTGGCGCGTGCAGCCTTCGACACTCGCGGAAGACGCATCTTGTCCCTGGCGTCCAGCGCAGGAGGGCTGGCGCGCGGCCGGCCGGCGTGTGGCCTGTGCGGGGTGTGGCAGTGTCTTGTTGGAGGGCGCCACTGCTGGCGATGTGAGCTTCCTCGCCTCGCCTCGCCTCGCCTCAGACGAGGTGTTTGCGTAATTTGCAGTGCATTCGCACCATTCCTGTCCCTGTGCCTGTCCCCGTCCCGACTTGTCCCGACTTTGCTCGACTGCCGCTCGCTGCCGCTCGGGTCGTGGCCCATATAACAGCGCAAGCACAAGAAACGTCTGCAGGAGATGAGGAGACGAGACGAGACGACTAAAGAATAACTTTATGATTACATATCGAAGTAGGAATTGTACACCGCTACACAACAACAGGCGCTGACGTATTTCAGAACATATCTGCCTATTCGTACTGTTTTGTCGTTTTCAAAGACTTCCTGGCGAACTTGGTTAGCACATTCTCCCTCAAACTGAGACATTTACTGCAATTTCGTACCTTATGGTCACTACAGTAGTTTAAAATGCTTAAGCAAGAATCTTTGTCACAACAGAACGGTGGTATGGAAAGAGGGCGGTATAAAAAAAAAAAAAGTAAATGAAGGGGAGCCAACAGCACGTGGTGTTCCCAGGCGGTCAACCATCCAAGTACTAACCACGCCCGATGTTGCTTAACTTCGGTGATCGGACGAGAACCGGTGTACTCAACATGGTATGGCCGTTGGCGCCCATATAATGTAGGCGCATGGCAGAATTCGCATTCGGTTCTTATCCCAACACACACAAAATCTTACTTTTCGGTCGAAAGCAGCCGCATTTTTTTTTATTGACAATTCGTCACGTTAGCGCGAACGCAATCCTGAGTTCCAAAACTTATGAGCCGGAAGGACGTGCTTCGTGTATTTTTTTTTTGTGAGCTTTATAAATTTATTTATTAACATTACATCGTTACAAGCTAACAACTTTACAACATAAAACATGAACAGAATTGTAATTTTAAGCACTTCCTTCCGCAATCCGACGTGCCAGCAGAGCGACTGCCGAACTAGCGGGCGCGCCGCCGTGTGTGTGAGACGCGCAGCTTCTCGTTGCACCTCCTGTCATCCGCTTGGCGCGTGCAGCCTTCGACACTCGCGGAAGACGCATCTTGTCCCTGGCGTCCAGCGCAGGAGGGCTGGCGCGCGGCCGGCCGGCGTGTGGCCTGTGCGGGGTGTGGCAGTGTCTTGTTGGAGGGCGCCACTGCTGGCGATGTGAGCTTCCTCGCCTCGCCTCGCCTCGCCTCAGACGAGGTGTTTGCGTAATTTGCAGTGCATTCGCACCATTCCTGTCCCTGTGCCTGTCCCCGTCCCGACTTGTCCCGACTTTGCTCGACTGCCGCTCGCTGCCGCTCGGGTCGTGGCCCATATAACAGCGCAAGCACAAGAAACGTCTGCAGGAGATGAGGAGACGAGACGAGACGACTAAAGAATAACTTTATGATTACATATCGAAGTAGGAATTGTACACCGCTACACAACAACAGGCGCTGACGTATTTCAGAACATATCTGCCTATTCGTACTGTTTTGTCGTTTTCAAAGACTTCCTGGCGAACTTGGTTAGCACATTCTCCCTCAAACTGAGACATTTACTGCAATTTCGTACCTTATGGTCACTACAGTAGTTTAAAATGCTTAAGCAAGAATCTTTGTCACAACAGAACGGTGGTATGGAAAGAGGGCGGTATAAAAAAAAAAAAAGTAAATGAAGGGGAGCCAACAGCACGTGGTGTTCCCAGGCGGTCAACCATCCAAGTACTAACCACGCCCGATGTTGCTTAACTTCGGTGATCGGACGAGAACCGGTGTACTCAACATGGTATGGCCGTTGGCGCCCATATAATGTAGGCGCATGGCAGAATTCGCATTCGGTTCTTATCCCAACACACACAAAATCTTACTTTTCGGTCGAAAGCAGCCGCATTTTTTTTTATTGACAATTCGTCACGTTAGCGCGAACGCAATCCTGAGTTCCAAAACTTATGAGCCGGAAGGACGTGCTTCGTGTATTTTTTTTTTGTGAGCTTTATAAATTTATTTATTAACATTACATCGTTACAAGCTAACAACTTTACAACATAAAACATGAACAGAATTGTAATTTTAAGCACTTCCTTCCGCAATCCGACGTGCCAGCAGAGCGACTGCCGAACTAGCGGGCGCGCCGCCGTGTGTGTGAGACGCGCAGCTTCTCGTTGCACCTCCTGTCATCCGCTTGGCGCGTGCAGCCTTCGACACTCGCGGAAGACGCATCTTGTCCCTGGCGTCCAGCGCAGGAGGGCTGGCGCGCGGCCGGCCGGCGTGTGGCCTGTGCGGGGTGTGGCAGTGTCTTGTTGGAGGGCGCCACTGCTGGCGATGTGAGCTTCCTCGCCTCGCCTCGCCTCGCCTCAGACGAGGTGTTTGCGTAATTTGCAGTGCATTCGCACCATTCCTGTCCCTGTGCCTGTCCCCGTCCCGACTTGTCCCGACTTTGCTCGACTGCCGCTCGCTGCCGCTCGGGTCGTGGCCCATATAACAGCGCAAGCACAAGAAACGTCTGCAGGAGATGAGGAGACGAGACGAGACGACTAAAGAATAACTTTATGATTACATATCGAAGTAGGAATTGTACACCGCTACACAACAACAGGCGCTGACGTATTTCAGAACATATCTGCCTATTCGTACTGTTTTGTCGTTTTCAAAGACTTCCTGGCGAACTTGGTTAGCACATTCTCCCTCAAACTGAGACATTTACTGCAATTTCGTACCTTATGGTCACTACAGTAGTTTAAAATGCTTAAGCAAGAATCTTTGTCACAACAGAACGGTGGTATGGAAAGAGGGCGGTATAAAAAAAAAAAAAGTAAATGAAGGGGAGCCAACAGCACGTGGTGTTCCCAGGCGGTCAACCATCCAAGTACTAACCACGCCCGATGTTGCTTAACTTCGGTGATCGGACGAGAACCGGTGTACTCAACATGGTATGGCCGTTGGCGCCCATATAATGTAGGCGCATGGCAGAATTCGCATTCGGTTCTTATCCCAACACACACAAAATCTTACTTTTCGGTCGAAAGCAGCCGCATTTTTTTTTATTGACAATTCGTCACGTTAGCGCGAACGCAATCCTGAGTTCCAAAACTTATGAGCCGGAAGGACGTGCTTCGTGTATTTTTTTTTTGTGAGCTTTATAAATTTATTTATTAACATTACATCGTTACAAGCTAACAACTTTACAACATAAAACATGAACAGAATTGTAATTTTAAGCACTTCCTTCCGCAATCCGACGTGCCAGCAGAGCGACTGCCGAACTAGCGGGCGCGCCGCCGTGTGTGTGAGACGCGCAGCTTCTCGTTGCACCTCCTGTCATCCGCTTGGCGCGTGCAGCCTTCGACACTCGCGGAAGACGCATCTTGTCCCTGGCGTCCAGCGCAGGAGGGCTGGCGCGCGGCCGGCCGGCGTGTGGCCTGTGCGGGGTGTGGCAGTGTCTTGTTGGAGGGCGCCACTGCTGGCGATGTGAGCTTCCTCGCCTCGCCTCGCCTCGCCTCAGACGAGGTGTTTGCGTAATTTGCAGTGCATTCGCACCATTCCTGTCCCTGTGCCTGTCCCCGTCCCGACTTGTCCCGACTTTGCTCGACTGCCGCTCGCTGCCGCTCGGGTCGTGGCCCATATAACAGCGCAAGCACAAGAAACGTCTGCAGGAGATGAGGAGACGAGACGAGACGACTAAAGAATAACTTTATGATTACATATCGAAGTAGGAATTGTACACCGCTACACAACAACAGGCGCTGACGTATTTCAGAACATATCTGCCTATTCGTACTGTTTTGTCGTTTTCAAAGACTTCCTGGCGAACTTGGTTAGCACATTCTCCCTCAAACTGAGACATTTACTGCAATTTCGTACCTTATGGTCACTACAGTAGTTTAAAATGCTTAAGCAAGAATCTTTGTCACAACAGAACGGTGGTATGGAAAGAGGGCGGTATAAAAAAAAAAAAAGTAAATGAAGGGGAGCCAACAGCACGTGGTGTTCCCAGGCGGTCAACCATCCAAGTACTAACCACGCCCGATGTTGCTTAACTTCGGTGATCGGACGAGAACCGGTGTACTCAACATGGTATGGCCGTTGGCGCCCATATAATGTAGGCGCATGGCAGAATTCGCATTCGGTTCTTATCCCAACACACACAAAATCTTACTTTTCGGTCGAAAGCAGCCGCATTTTTTTTTATTGACAATTCGTCACGTTAGCGCGAACGCAATCCTGAGTTCCAAAACTTATGAGCCGGAAGGACGTGCTTCGTGTATTTTTTTTTTGTGAGCTTTATAAATTTATTTATTAACATTACATCGTTACAAGCTAACAACTTTACAACATAAAACATGAACAGAATTGTAATTTTAAGCACTTCCTTCCGCAATCCGACGTGCCAGCAGAGCGACTGCCGAACTAGCGGGCGCGCCGCCGTGTGTGTGAGACGCGCAGCTTCTCGTTGCACCTCCTGTCATCCGCTTGGCGCGTGCAGCCTTCGACACTCGCGGAAGACGCATCTTGTCCCTGGCGTCCAGCGCAGGAGGGCTGGCGCGCGGCCGGCCGGCGTGTGGCCTGTGCGGGGTGTGGCAGTGTCTTGTTGGAGGGCGCCACTGCTGGCGATGTGAGCTTCCTCGCCTCGCCTCGCCTCGCCTCAGACGAGGTGTTTGCGTAATTTGCAGTGCATTCGCACCATTCCTGTCCCTGTGCCTGTCCCCGTCCCGACTTGTCCCGACTTTGCTCGACTGCCGCTCGCTGCCGCTCGGGTCGTGGCCCATATAACAGCGCAAGCACAAGAAACGTCTGCAGGAGATGAGGAGACGAGACGAGACGACTAAAGAATAACTTTATGATTACATATCGAAGTAGGAATTGTACACCGCTACACAACAACAGGCGCTGACGTATTTCAGAACATATCTGCCTATTCGTACTGTTTTGTCGTTTTCAAAGACTTCCTGGCGAACTTGGTTAGCACATTCTCCCTCAAACTGAGACATTTACTGCAATTTCGTACCTTATGGTCACTACAGTAGTTTAAAATGCTTAAGCAAGAATCTTTGTCACAACAGAACGGTGGTATGGAAAGAGGGCGGTATAAAAAAAAAAAAAGTAAATGAAGGGGAGCCAACAGCACGTGGTGTTCCCAGGCGGTCAACCATCCAAGTACTAACCACGCCCGATGTTGCTTAACTTCGGTGATCGGACGAGAACCGGTGTACTCAACATGGTATGGCCGTTGGCGCCCATATAATGTAGGCGCATGGCAGAATTCGCATTCGGTTCTTATCCCAACACACACAAAATCTTACTTTTCGGTCGAAAGCAGCCGCATTTTTTTTTATTGACAATTCGTCACGTTAGCGCGAACGCAATCCTGAGTTCCAAAACTTATGAGCCGGAAGGACGTGCTTCGTGTATTTTTTTTTTGTGAGCTTTATAAATTTATTTATTAACATTACATCGTTACAAGCTAACAACTTTACAACATAAAACATGAACAGAATTGTAATTTTAAGCACTTCCTTCCGCAATCCGACGTGCCAGCAGAGCGACTGCCGAACTAGCGGGCGCGCCGCCGTGTGTGTGAGACGCGCAGCTTCTCGTTGCACCTCCTGTCATCCGCTTGGCGCGTGCAGCCTTCGACACTCGCGGAAGACGCATCTTGTCCCTGGCGTCCAGCGCAGGAGGGCTGGCGCGCGGCCGGCCGGCGTGTGGCCTGTGCGGGGTGTGGCAGTGTCTTGTTGGAGGGCGCCACTGCTGGCGATGTGAGCTTCCTCGCCTCGCCTCGCCTCGCCTCAGACGAGGTGTTTGCGTAATTTGCAGTGCATTCGCACCATTCCTGTCCCTGTGCCTGTCCCCGTCCCGACTTGTCCCGACTTTGCTCGACTGCCGCTCGCTGCCGCTCGGGTCGTGGCCCATATAACAGCGCAAGCACAAGAAACGTCTGCAGGAGATGAGGAGACGAGACGAGACGACTAAAGAATAACTTTATGATTACATATCGAAGTAGGAATTGTACACCGCTACACAACAACAGGCGCTGACGTATTTCAGAACATATCTGCCTATTCGTACTGTTTTGTCGTTTTCAAAGACTTCCTGGCGAACTTGGTTAGCACATTCTCCCTCAAACTGAGACATTTACTGCAATTTCGTACCTTATGGTCACTACAGTAGTTTAAAATGCTTAAGCAAGAATCTTTGTCACAACAGAACGGTGGTATGGAAAGAGGGCGGTATAAAAAAAAAAAAAGTAAATGAAGGGGAGCCAACAGCACGTGGTGTTCCCAGGCGGTCAACCATCCAAGTACTAACCACGCCCGATGTTGCTTAACTTCGGTGATCGGACGAGAACCGGTGTACTCAACATGGTATGGCCGTTGGCGCCCATATAATGTAGGCGCATGGCAGAATTCGCATTCGGTTCTTATCCCAACACACACAAAATCTTACTTTTCGGTCGAAAGCAGCCGCATTTTTTTTTATTGACAATTCGTCACGTTAGCGCGAACGCAATCCTGAGTTCCAAAACTTATGAGCCGGAAGGACGTGCTTCGTGTATTTTTTTTTTGTGAGCTTTATAAATTTATTTATTAACATTACATCGTTACAAGCTAACAACTTTACAACATAAAACATGAACAGAATTGTAATTTTAAGCACTTCCTTCCGCAATCCGACGTGCCAGCAGAGCGACTGCCGAACTAGCGGGCGCGCCGCCGTGTGTGTGAGACGCGCAGCTTCTCGTTGCACCTCCTGTCATCCGCTTGGCGCGTGCAGCCTTCGACACTCGCGGAAGACGCATCTTGTCCCTGGCGTCCAGCGCAGGAGGGCTGGCGCGCGGCCGGCCGGCGTGTGGCCTGTGCGGGGTGTGGCAGTGTCTTGTTGGAGGGCGCCACTGCTGGCGATGTGAGCTTCCTCGCCTCGCCTCGCCTCGCCTCAGACGAGGTGTTTGCGTAATTTGCAGTGCATTCGCACCATTCCTGTCCCTGTGCCTGTCCCCGTCCCGACTTGTCCCGACTTTGCTCGACTGCCGCTCGCTGCCGCTCGGGTCGTGGCCCATATAACAGCGCAAGCACAAGAAACGTCTGCAGGAGATGAGGAGACGAGACGAGACGACTAAAGAATAACTTTATGATTACATATCGAAGTAGGAATTGTACACCGCTACACAACAACAGGCGCTGACGTATTTCAGAACATATCTGCCTATTCGTACTGTTTTGTCGTTTTCAAAGACTTCCTGGCGAACTTGGTTAGCACATTCTCCCTCAA
This sequence comes from Schistocerca piceifrons, assembly GCF_021461385.2. Lineage (NCBI taxonomy): Eukaryota > Metazoa > Arthropoda > Insecta > Orthoptera > Acrididae > Schistocerca > Schistocerca piceifrons. The sequence goes on along the minus strand of NW_025728351.1, from coordinate 84,735 downwards.
ACTGAGACATTTACTGCAATTTCGTACCTTATGGTCACTACAGTAGTTTAAAATGCTTAAGCAAGAATCTTTGTCACAACAGAACGGTGGTATGGAAAGAGGGCGGTATAAAAAAAAAAAAAGTAAATGAAGGGGAGCCAACAGCACGTGGTGTTCCCAGGCGGTCAACCATCCAAGTACTAACCACGCCCGATGTTGCTTAACTTCGGTGATCGGACGAGAACCGGTGTACTCAACATGGTATGGCCGTTGGCGCCCATATAATGTAGGCGCATGGCAGAATTCGCATTCGGTTCTTATCCCAACACACACAAAATCTTACTTTTCGGTCGAAAGCAGCCGCATTTTTTTTTATTGACAATTCGTCACGTTAGCGCGAACGCAATCCTGAGTTCCAAAACTTATGAGCCGGAAGGACGTGCTTCGTGTATTTTTTTTTTGTGAGCTTTATAAATTTATTTATTAACATTACATCGTTACAAGCTAACAACTTTACAACATAAAACATGAACAGAATTGTAATTTTAAGCACTTCCTTCCGCAATCCGACGTGCCAGCAGAGCGACTGCCGAACTAGCGGGCGCGCCGCCGTGTGTGTGAGACGCGCAGCTTCTCGTTGCACCTCCTGTCATCCGCTTGGCGCGTGCAGCCTTCGACACTCGCGGAAGACGCATCTTGTCCCTGGCGTCCAGCGCAGGAGGGCTGGCGCGCGGCCGGCCGGCGTGTGGCCTGTGCGGGGTGTGGCAGTGTCTTGTTGGAGGGCGCCACTGCTGGCGATGTGAGCTTCCTCGCCTCGCCTCGCCTCGCCTCAGACGAGGTGTTTGCGTAATTTGCAGTGCATTCGCACCATTCCTGTCCCTGTGCCTGTCCCCGTCCCGACTTGTCCCGACTTTGCTCGACTGCCGCTCGCTGCCGCTCGGGTCGTGGCCCATATAACAGCGCAAGCACAAGAAACGTCTGCAGGAGATGAGGAGACGAGACGAGACGACTAAAGAATAACTTTATGATTACATATCGAAGTAGGAATTGTACACCGCTACACAACAACAGGCGCTGACGTATTTCAGAACATATCTGCCTATTCGTACTGTTTTGTCGTTTTCAAAGACTTCCTGGCGAACTTGGTTAGCACATTCTCCCTCAAACTGAGACATTTACTGCAATTTCGTACCTTATGGTCACTACAGTAGTTTAAAATGCTTAAGCAAGAATCTTTGTCACAACAGAACGGTGGTATGGAAAGAGGGCGGTATAAAAAAAAAAAAAGTAAATGAAGGGGAGCCAACAGCACGTGGTGTTCCCAGGCGGTCAACCATCCAAGTACTAACCACGCCCGATGTTGCTTAACTTCGGTGATCGGACGAGAACCGGTGTACTCAACATGGTATGGCCGTTGGCGCCCATATAATGTAGGCGCATGGCAGAATTCGCATTCGGTTCTTATCCCAACACACACAAAATCTTACTTTTCGGTCGAAAGCAGCCGCATTTTTTTTTATTGACAATTCGTCACGTTAGCGCGAACGCAATCCTGAGTTCCAAAACTTATGAGCCGGAAGGACGTGCTTCGTGTATTTTTTTTTTGTGAGCTTTATAAATTTATTTATTAACATTACATCGTTACAAGCTAACAACTTTACAACATAAAACATGAACAGAATTGTAATTTTAAGCACTTCCTTCCGCAATCCGACGTGCCAGCAGAGCGACTGCCGAACTAGCGGGCGCGCCGCCGTGTGTGTGAGACGCGCAGCTTCTCGTTGCACCTCCTGTCATCCGCTTGGCGCGTGCAGCCTTCGACACTCGCGGAAGACGCATCTTGTCCCTGGCGTCCAGCGCAGGAGGGCTGGCGCGCGGCCGGCCGGCGTGTGGCCTGTGCGGGGTGTGGCAGTGTCTTGTTGGAGGGCGCCACTGCTGGCGATGTGAGCTTCCTCGCCTCGCCTCGCCTCGCCTCAGACGAGGTGTTTGCGTAATTTGCAGTGCATTCGCACCATTCCTGTCCCTGTGCCTGTCCCCGTCCCGACTTGTCCCGACTTTGCTCGACTGCCGCTCGCTGCCGCTCGGGTCGTGGCCCATATAACAGCGCAAGCACAAGAAACGTCTGCAGGAGATGAGGAGACGAGACGAGACGACTAAAGAATAACTTTATGATTACATATCGAAGTAGGAATTGTACACCGCTACACAACAACAGGCGCTGACGTATTTCAGAACATATCTGCCTATTCGTACTGTTTTGTCGTTTTCAAAGACTTCCTGGCGAACTTGGTTAGCACATTCTCCCTCAAACTGAGACATTTACTGCAATTTCGTACCTTATGGTCACTACAGTAGTTTAAAATGCTTAAGCAAGAATCTTTGTCACAACAGAACGGTGGTATGGAAAGAGGGCGGTATAAAAAAAAAAAAGTAAATGAAGGGGAGCCAACAGCACGTGGTGTTCCCAGGCGGTCACCCATCCAAGTACTAACCACGCCCGATGTTGCTTAACTTCGGTGATCGGACGAGAACCGGTGTACTCAACATGGTATGGCCGTTGGCGCCCATATAATGTAGGCGCATGGCAGAATTCGCATTCGGTTCTTATCCCAACACACACAAAATCTTACTTTTCGGTCGAAAGCAGCCGCATTTTTTTTTATTGACAATTCGTCACGTTAGCGCGAACGCAATCCTGAGTTCCAAAACTTATGAGCCGGAAGGACGTGCTTCGTGTATTTTTTTTTTGTGAGCTTTATAAATTTATTTATTAACATTACATCGTTACAAGCTAACAACTTTACAACATAAAACATGAACAGAATTGTAATTTTAAGCACTTCCTTCCGCAATCCGACGTGCCAGCAGAGCGACTGCCGAACTAGCGGGCGCGCCGCCGTGTGTGTGAGACGCGCAGCTTCTCGTTGCACCTCCTGTCATCCGCTTGGCGCGTGCAGCCTTCGACACTCGCGGAAGACGCATCTTGTCCCTGGCGTCCAGCGCAGGAGGGCTGGCGCGCGGCCGGCCGGCGTGTGGCCTGTGCGGGGTGTGGCAGTGTCTTGTTGGAGGGCGCCACTGCTGGCGATGTGAGCTTCCTCGCCTCGCCTCGCCTCGCCTCAGACGAGGTGTTTGCGTAATTTGCAGTGCATTCGCACCATTCCTGTCCCTGTGCCTGTCCCCGTCCCGACTTGTCCCGACTTTGCTCGACTGCCGCTCGCTGCCGCTCGGGTCGTGGCCCATATAACAGCGCAAGCACAAGAAACGTCTGCAGGAGATGAGGAGACGAGACGAGACGACTAAAGAATAACTTTATGATTACATATCGAAGTAGGAATTGTACACCGCTACACAACAACAGGCGCTGACGTATTTCAGAACATATCTGCCTATTCGTACTGTTTTGTCGTTTTCAAAGACTTCCTGGCGAACTTGGTTAGCACATTCTCCCTCAAACTGAGACATTTACTGCAATTTCGTACCTTATGGTCACTACAGTAGTTTAAAATGCTTAAGCAAGAATCTTTGTCACAACAGAACGGTGGTATGGAAAGAGGGCGGTATAAAAAAAAAAAAAGTAAATGAAGGGGAGCCAACAGCACGTGGTGTTCCCAGGCGGTCAACCATCCAAGTACTAACCACGCCCGATGTTGCTTAACTTCGGTGATCGGACGAGAACCGGTGTACTCAACATGGTATGGCCGTTGGCGCCCATATAATGTAGGCGCATGGCAGAATTCGCATTCGGTTCTTATCCCAACACACACAAAATCTTACTTTTCGGTCGAAAGCAGCCGCATTTTTTTTTATTGACAATTCGTCACGTTAGCGCGAACGCAATCCTGAGTTCCAAAACTTATGAGCCGGAAGGACGTGCTTCGTGTATTTTTTTTTTGTGAGCTTTATAAATTTATTTATTAACATTACATCGTTACAAGCTAACAACTTTACAACATAAAACATGAACAGAATTGTAATTTTAAGCACTTCCTTCCGCAATCCGACGTGCCAGCAGAGCGACTGCCGAACTAGCGGGCGCGCCGCCGTGTGTGTGAGACGCGCAGCTTCTCGTTGCACCTCCTGTCATCCGCTTGGCGCGTGCAGCCTTCGACACTCGCGGAAGACGCATCTTGTCCCTGGCGTCCAGCGCAGGAGGGCTGGCGCGCGGCCGGCCGGCGTGTGGCCTGTGCGGGGTGTGGCAGTGTCTTGTTGGAGGGCGCCACTGCTGGCGATGTGAGCTTCCTCGCCTCGCCTCGCCTCGCCTCAGACGAGGTGTTTGCGTAATTTGCAGTGCATTCGCACCATTCCTGTCCCTGTGCCTGTCCCCGTCCCGACTTGTCCCGACTTTGCTCGACTGCCGCTCGCTGCCGCTCGGGTCGTGGCCCATATAACAGCGCAAGCACAAGAAACGTCTGCAGGAGATGAGGAGACGAGACGAGACGACTAAAGAATAACTTTATGATTACATATCGAAGTAGGAATTGTACACCGCTACACAACAACAGGCGCTGACGTATTTCAGAACATATCTGCCTATTCGTACTGTTTTGTCGTTTTCAAAGACTTCCTGGCGAACTTGGTTAGCACATTCTCCCTCAAACTGAGACATTTACTGCAATTTCGTACCTTATGGTCACTACAGTAGTTTAAAATGCTTAAGCAAGAATCTTTGTCACAACAGAACGGTGGTATGGAAAGAGGGCGGTATAAAAAAAAAAAAAGTAAATGAAGGGGAGCCAACAGCACGTGGTGTTCCCAGGCGGTCAACCATCCAATTACTAACCACGCCCGATGTTGCTTAACTTCGGTGATCGGACGAGAACCGGTGTACTCAACATGGTATGGCCGTTGGCGCCCATATAATGTAGGCGCATGGCAGAATTCGCATTCGGTTCTTATCCCAACACACACAAAATCTTACTTTTCGGTCGAAAGCAGCCGCATTTTTTTTTATTGACAATTCGTCACGTTAGCGCGAACGCAATCCTGAGTTCCAAAACTTATGAGCCGGAAGGACGTGCTTCGTGTATTTTTTTTTTGTGAGCTTTATAAATTTATTTATTAACATTACATCGTTACAAGCTAACAACTTTACAACATAAAACATGAACAGAATTGTAATTTTAAGCACTTCCTTCCGCAATCCGACGTGCCAGCAGAGCGACTGCCGAACTAGCGGGCGCGCCGCCGTGTGTGTGAGACGCGCAGCTTCTCGTTGCACCTCCTGTCATCCGCTTGGCGCGTGCAGCCTTCGACACTCGCGGAAGACGCATCTTGTCCCTGGCGTCCAGCGCAGGAGGGCTGGCGCGCGGCCGGCCGGCGTGTGGCCTGTGCGGGGTGTGGCAGTGTCTTGTTGGAGGGCGCCACTGCTGGCGATGTGAGCTTCCTCGCCTCGCCTCGCCTCGCCTCAGACGAGGTGTTTGCGTAATTTGCAGTGCATTCGCACCATTCCTGTCCCTGTGCCTGTCCCCGTCCCGACTTGTCCCGACTTTGCTCGACTGCCGCTCGCTGCCGCTCGGGTCGTGGCCCATATAACAGCGCAAGCACAAGAAACGTCTGCAGGAGATGAGGAGACGAGACGAGACGACTAAAGAATAACTTTATGATTACATATCGAAGTAGGAATTGTACACCGCTACACAACAACAGGCGCTGACGTATTTCAGAACATATCTGCCTATTCGTACTGTTTTGTCGTTTTCAAAGACTTCCTGGCGAACTTGGTTAGCACATTCTCCCTCAAACTGAGACATTTACTGCAATTTCGTACCTTATGGTCACTACAGTAGTTTAAAATGCTTAAGCAAGAATCTTTGTCACAACAGAACGGTGGTATGGAAAGAGGGCGGTATAAAAAAAAAAAAAGTAAATGAAGGGGAGCCAACAGCACGTGGTGTTCCCAGGCGGTCAACCATCCAAGTACTAACCACGCCCGATGTTGCTTAACTTCGGTGATCGGACGAGAACCGGTGTACTCAACATGGTATGGCCGTTGGCGCCCATATAATGTAGGCGCATGGCAGAATTCGCATTCGGTTCTTATCCCAACACACACAAAATCTTACTTTTCGGTCGAAAGCAGCCGCATTTTTTTTTATTGACAATTCGTCACGTTAGCGCGAACGCAATCCTGAGTTCCAAAACTTATGAGCCGGAAGGACGTGCTTCGTGTATTTTTTTTTTGTGAGCTTTATAAATTTATTTATTAACATTACATCGTTACAAGCTAACAACTTTACAACATAAAACATGAACAGAATTGTAATTTTAAGCACTTCCTTCCGCAATCCGACGTGCCAGCAGAGCGACTGCCGAACTAGCGGGCGCGCCGCCGTGTGTGTGAGACGCGCAGCTTCTCGTTGCACCTCCTGTCATCCGCTTGGCGCGTGCAGCCTTCGACACTCGCGGAAGACGCATCTTGTCCCTGGCGTCCAGCGCAGGAGGGCTGGCGCGCGGCCGGCCGGCGTGTGGCCTGTGCGGGGTGTGGCAGTGTCTTGTTGGAGGGCGCCACTGCTGGCGATGTGAGCTTCCTCGCCTCGCCTCGCCTCGCCTCAGACGAGGTGTTTGCGTAATTTGCAGTGCATTCGCACCATTCCTGTCCCTGTGCCTGTCCCCGTCCCGACTTGTCCCGACTTTGCTCGACTGCCGCTCGCTGCCGCTCGGGTCGTGGCCCATATAACAGCGCAAGCACAAGAAACGTCTGCAGGAGATGAGGAGACGAGACGAGACGACTAAAGAATAACTTTATGATTACATATCGAAGTAGGAATTGTACACCGCTACACAACAACAGGCGCTGACGTATTTCAGAACATATCTGCCTATTCGTACTGTTTTGTCGTTTTCAAAGACTTCCTGGCGAACTTGGTTAGCACATTCTCCCTCAAACTGAGACATTTACTGCAATTTCGTACCTTATGGTCACTACAGTAGTTTAAAATGCTTAAGCAAGAATCTTTGTCACAACAGAACGGTGGTATGGAAAGAGGGCGGTATAAAAAAAAAAAAGTAAATGAAGGGGAGCCAACAGCACGTGGTGTTCCCAGGCGGTCACCCATCCAAGTACTAACCACGCCCGATGTTGCTTAACTTCGGTGATCGGACGAGAACCGGTGTACTCAACATGGTATGGCCGTTGGCGCCCATATAATGTAGGCGCATGGCAGAATTCGCATTCGGTTCTTATCCCAACACACACAAAATCTTACTTTTCGGTCGAAAGCAGCCGCATTTTTTTTTATTGACAATTCGTCACGTTAGCGCGAACGCAATCCTGAGTTCCAAAACTTATGAGCCGGAAGGACGTGCTTCGTGTATTTTTTTTTTGTGAGCTTTATAAATTTATTTATTAACATTACATCGTTACAAGCTAACAACTTTACAACATAAAACATGAACAGAATTGTAATTTTAAGCACTTCCTTCCGCAATCCGACGTGCCAGCAGAGCGACTGCCGAACTAGCGGGCGCGCCGCCGTGTGTGTGAGACGCGCAGCTTCTCGTTGCACCTCCTGTCATCCGCTTGGCGCGTGCAGCCTTCGACACTCGCGGAAGACGCATCTTGTCCCTGGCGTCCAGCGCAGGAGGGCTGGCGCGCGGCCGGCCGGCGTGTGGCCTGTGCGGGGTGTGGCAGTGTCTTGTTGGAGGGCGCCACTGCTGGCGATGTGAGCTTCCTCGCCTCGCCTCGCCTCGCCTCAGACGAGGTGTTTGCGTAATTTGCAGTGCATTCGCACCATTCCTGTCCCTGTGCCTGTCCCCGTCCCGACTTGTCCCGACTTTGCTCGACTGCCGCTCGCTGCCGCTCGGGTCGTGGCCCATATAACAGCGCAAGCACAAGAAACGTCTGCAGGAGATGAGGAGACGAGACGAGACGACTAAAGAATAACTTTATGATTACATATCGAAGTAGGAATTGTACACCGCTACACAACAACAGGCGCTGACGTATTTCAGAACATATCTGCCTATTCGTACTGTTTTGTCGTTTTCAAAGACTTCCTGGCGAACTTGGTTAGCACATTCTCCCTCAAACTGAGACATTTACTGCAATTTCGTACCTTATGGTCACTACAGTAGTTTAAAATGCTTAAGCAAGAATCTTTGTCACAACAGAACGGTGGTATGGAAAGAGGGCGGTATAAAAAAAAAAAAGTAAATGAAGGGGAGCCAACAGCACGTGGTGTTCCCAGGCGGTCACCCATCCAAGTACTAACCACGCCCGATGTTGCTTAACTTCGGTGATCGGACGAGAACCGGTGTACTCAACATGGTATGGCCGTTGGCGCCCATATAATGTAGGCGCATGGCAGAATTCGCATTCGGTTCTTATCCCAACACACACAAAATCTTACTTTTCGGTCGAAAGCAGCCGCATTTTTTTTTATTGACAATTCGTCACGTTAGCGCGAACGCAATCCTGAGTTCCAAAACTTATGAGCCGGAAGGACGTGCTTCGTGTATTTTTTTTTTGTGAGCTTTATAAATTTATTTATTAACATTACATCGTTACAAGCTAACAACTTTACAACATAAAACATGAACAGAATTGTAATTTTAAGCACTTCCTTCCGCAATCCGACGTGCCAGCAGAGCGACTGCCGAACTAGCGGGCGCGCCGCCGTGTGTGTGAGACGCGCAGCTTCTCGTTGCACCTCCTGTCATCCGCTTGGCGCGTGCAGCCTTCGACACTCGCGGAAGACGCATCTTGTCCCTGGCGTCCAGCGCAGGAGGGCTGGCGCGCGGCCGGCCGGCGTGTGGCCTGTGCGGGGTGTGGCAGTGTCTTGTTGGAGGGCGCCACTGCTGGCGATGTGAGCTTCCTCGCCTCGCCTCGCCTCGCCTCAGACGAGGTGTTTGCGTAATTTGCAGTGCATTCGCACCATTCCTGTCCCTGTGCCTGTCCCCGTCCCGACTTGTCCCGACTTTGCTCGACTGCCGCTCGCTGCCGCTCGGGTCGTGGCCCATATAACAGCGCAAGCACAAGAAACGTCTGCAGGAGATGAGGAGACGAGACGAGACGACTAAAGAATAACTTTATGATTACATATCGAAGTAGGAATTGTACACCGCTACACAACAACAGGCGCTGACGTATTTCAGAACATATCTGCCTATTCGTACTGTTTTGTCGTTTTCAAAGACTTCCTGGCGAACTTGGTTAGCACATTCTCCCTCAAACTGAGACATTTACTGCAATTTCGTACCTTATGGTCACTACAGTAGTTTAAAATGCTTAAGCAAGAATCTTTGTCACAACAGAACGGTGGTATGGAAAGAGGGCGGTATAAAAAAAAAAAAAGTAAATGAAGGGGAGCCAACAGCACGTGGTGTTCCCAGGCGGTCAACCATCCAAGTACTAACCACGCCCGATGTTGCTTAACTTCGGTGATCGGACGAGAACCGGTGTACTCAACATGGTATGGCCGTTGGCGCCCATATAATGTAGGCGCATGGCAGAATTCGCATTCGGTTCTTATCCCAACACACACAAAATCTTACTTTTCGGTCGAAAGCAGCCGCATTTTTTTTTATTGACAATTCGTCACGTTAGCGCGAACGCAATCCTGAGTTCCAAAACTTATGAGCCGGAAGGACGTGCTTCGTGTATTTTTTTTTTGTGAGCTTTATAAATTTATTTATTAACATTACATCGTTACAAGCTAACAACTTTACAACATAAAACATGAACAGAATTGTAATTTTAAGCACTTCCTTCCGCAATCCGACGTGCCAGCAGAGCGACTGCCGAACTAGCGGGCGCGCCGCCGTGTGTGTGAGACGCGCAGCTTCTCGTTGCACCTCCTGTCATCCGCTTGGCGCGTGCAGCCTTCGACACTCGCGGAAGACGCATCTTGTCCCTGGCGTCCAGCGCAGGAGGGCTGGCGCGCGGCCGGCCGGCGTGTGGCCTGTGCGGGGTGTGGCAGTGTCTTGTTGGAGGGCGCCACTGCTGGCGATGTGAGCTTCCTCGCCTCGCCTCGCCTCGCCTCAGACGAGGTGTTTGCGTAATTTGCAGTGCATTCGCACCATTCCTGTCCCTGTGCCTGTCCCCGTCCCGACTTGTCCCGACTTTGCTCGACTGCCGCTCGCTGCCGCTCGGGTCGTGGCCCATATAACAGCGCAAGCACAAGAAACGTCTGCAGGAGATGAGGAGACGAGACGAGACGACTAAAGAATAACTTTATGATTACATATCGAAGTAGGAATTGTACACCGCTACACAACAACAGGCGCTGACGTATTTCAGAACATATCTGCCTATTCGTACTGTTTTGTCGTTTTCAAAGACTTCCTGGCGAACTTGGTTAGCACATTCTCCCTCAAACTGAGACATTTACTGCAATTTCGTACCTTATGGTCACTACAGTAGTTTAAAATGCTTAAGCAAGAATCTTTGTCACAACAGAACGGTGGTATGGAAAGAGGGCGGTATAAAAAAAAAAAAGTAAATGAAGGGGAGCCAACAGCACGTGGTGTTCCCAGGCGGTCACCCATCCAAGTACTAACCACGCCCGATGTTGCTTAACTTCGGTGATCGGACGAGAACCGGTGTACTCAACATGGTATGGCCGTTGGCGCCCATATAATGTAGGCGCATGGCAGAATTCGCATTCGGTTCTTATCCCAACACACACAAAATCTTACTTTTCGGTCGAAAGCAGCCGCATTTTTTTTTATTGACAATTCGTCACGTTAGCGCGAACGCAATCCTGAGTTCCAAAACTTATGAGCCGGAAGGACGTGCTTCGTGTATTTTTTTTTTGTGAGCTTTATAAATTTATTTATTAACATTACATCGTTACAAGCTAACAACTTTACAACATAAAACATGAACAGAATTGTAATTTTAAGCACTTCCTTCCGCAATCCGACGTGCCAGCAGAGCGACTGCCGAACTAGCGGGCGCGCCGCCGTGTGTGTGAGACGCGCAGCTTCTCGTTGCACCTCCTGTCATCCGCTTGGCGCGTGCAGCCTTCGACACTCGCGGAAGACGCATCTTGTCCCTGGCGTCCAGCGCAGGAGGGCTGGCGCGCGGCCGGCCGGCGTGTGGCCTGTGCGGGGTGTGGCAGTGTCTTGTTGGAGGGCGCCACTGCTGGCGATGTGAGCTTCCTCGCCTCGCCTCGCCTCGCCTCAGACGAGGTGTTTGCGTAATTTGCAGTGCATTCGCACCATTCCTGTCCCTGTGCCTGTCCCCGTCCCGACTTGTCCCGACTTTGCTCGACTGCCGCTCGCTGCCGCTCGGGTCGTGGCCCATATAACAGCGCAAGCACAAGAAACGTCTGCAGGAGATGAGGAGACGAGACGAGACGACTAAAGAATAACTTTATGATTACATATCGAAGTAGGAATTGTACACCGCTACACAACAACAGGCGCTGACGTATTTCAGAACATATCTGCCTATTCGTACTGTTTTGTCGTTTTCAAAGACTTCCTGGCGAACTTGGTTAGCACATTCTCCCTCAAACTGAGACATTTACTGCAATTTCGTACCTTATGGTCACTACAGTAGTTTAAAATGCTTAAGCAAGAATCTTTGTCACAACAGAACGGTGGTATGGAAAGAGGGCGGTATAAAAAAAAAAAAAGTAAATGAAGGGGAGCCAACAGCACGTGGTGTTCCCAGGCGGTCAACCATCCAAGTACTAACCACGCCCGATGTTGCTTAACTTCGGTGATCGGACGAGAACCGGTGTACTCAACATGGTATGGCCGTTGGCGCCCATATAATGTAGGCGCATGGCAGAATTCGCATTCGGTTCTTATCCCAACACACACAAAATCTTACTTTTCGGTCGAAAGCAGCCGCATTTTTTTTTATTGACAATTCGTCACGTTAGCGCGAACGCAATCCTGAGTTCCAAAACTTATGAGCCGGAAGGACGTGCTTCGTGTATTTTTTTTTTGTGAGCTTTATAAATTTATTTATTAACATTACATCGTTACAAGCTAACAACTTTACAACATAAAACATGAACAGAATTGTAATTTTAAGCACTTCCTTCCGCAATCCGACGTGCCAGCAGAGCGACTGCCGAACTAGCGGGCGCGCCGCCGTGTGTGTGAGACGCGCAGCTTCTCGTTGCACCTCCTGTCATCCGCTTGGCGCGTGCAGCCTTCGACACTCGCGGAAGACGCATCTTGTCCCTGGCGTCCAGCGCAGGAGGGCTGGCGCGCGGCCGGCCGGCGTGTGGCCTGTGCGGGGTGTGGCAGTGTCTTGTTGGAGGGCGCCACTGCTGGCGATGTGAGCTTCCTCGCCTCGCCTCGCCTCGCCTCAGACGAGGTGTTTGCGTAATTTGCAGTGCATTCGCACCATTCCTGTCCCTGTGCCTGTCCCCGTCCCGACTTGTCCCGACTTTGCTCGACTGCCGCTCGCTGCCGCTCGGGTCGTGGCCCATATAACAGCGCAAGCACAAGAAACGTCTGCAGGAGATGAGGAGACGAGACGAGACGACTAAAGAATAACTTTATGATTACATATCGAAGTAGGAATTGTACACCGCTACACAACAACAGGCGCTGACGTATTTCAGAACATATCTGCCTATTCGTACTGTTTTGTCGTTTTCAAAGACTTCCTGGCGAACTTGGTTAGCACATTCTCCCTCAAACTGAGACATTTACTGCAATTTCGTACCTTATGGTCACTACAGTAGTTTAAAATGCTTAAGCAAGAATCTTTGTCACAACAGAACGGTGGTATGGAAAGAGGGCGGTATAAAAAAAAAAAAAGTAAATGAAGGGGAGCCAACAGCACGTGGTGTTCCCAGGCGGTCAACCATCCAAGTACTAACCACGCCCGATGTTGCTTAACTTCGGTGATCGGACGAGAACCGGTGTACTCAACATGGTATGGCCGTTGGCGCCCATATAATGTAGGCGCATGGCAGAATTCGCATTCGGTTCTTATCCCAACACACACAAAATCTTACTTTTCGGTCGAAAGCAGCCGCATTTTTTTTTATTGACAATTCGTCACGTTAGCGCGAACGCAATCCTGAGTTCCAAAACTTATGAGCCGGAAGGACGTGCTTCGTGTATTTTTTTTTTGTGAGCTTTATAAATTTATTTATTAACATTACATCGTTACAAGCTAACAACTTTACAACATAAAACATGAACAGAATTGTAATTTTAAGCACTTCCTTCCGCAATCCGACGTGCCAGCAGAGCGACTGCCGAACTAGCGGGCGCGCCGCCGTGTGTGTGAGACGCGCAGCTTCTCGTTGCACCTCCTGTCATCCGCTTGGCGCGTGCAGCCTTCGACACTCGCGGAAGACGCATCTTGTCCCTGGCGTCCAGCGCAGGAGGGCTGGCGCGCGGCCGACCGGCGTGTGGCCTGTGCGGGGTGTGGCAGTGTCTTGTTGGAGGGCGCCACTGCTGGCGATGTGAGCTTCCTCGCCTCGCCTCGCCTCGCCTCAGACGAGGTGTTTGCGTAATTTGCAGTGCATTCGCACCATTCCTGTCCCTGTGCCTGTCCCCGTCCCGACTTGTCCCGACTTTGCTCGACTGCCGCTCGCTGCCGCTCGGGTCGTGGCCCATATAACAGCGCAAGCACAAGAAACGTCTGCAGGAGATGAGGAGACGAGACGAGACGACTAAAGAATAACTTTATGATTACATATCGAAGTAGGAATTGTACACCGCTACACAACAACAGGCGCTGACGTATTTCAGAACATATCTGCCTATTCGTACTGTTTTGTCGTTTTCAAAGACTTCCTGGCGAACTTGGTTAGCACATTCTCCCTCAAACTGAGACATTTACTGCAATTTCGTACCTTATGGTCACTACAGTAGTTTAAAATGCTTAAGCAAGAATCTTTGTCACAACAGAACGGTGGTATGGAAAGAGGGCGGTATAAAAAAAAAAAAAGTAAATGAAGGGGAGCCAACAGCACGTGGTGTTCCCAGGCGGTCAACCATCCAAGTACTAACCACGCCCGATGTTGCTTAACTTCGGTGATCGGACGAGAACCGGTGTACTCAACATGGTATGGCCGTTGGCGCCCATATAATGTAGGCGCATGGCAGAATTCGCATTCGGTTCTTATCCCAACACACACAAAATCTTACTTTTCGGTCGAAAGCAGCCGCATTTTTTTTTATTGACAATTCGTCACGTTAGCGCGAACGCAATCCTGAGTTCCAAAACTTATGAGCCGGAAGGACGTGCTTCGTGTATTTTTTTTTTGTGAGCTTTATAAATTTATTTATTAACATTACATCGTTACAAGCTAACAACTTTACAACATAAAACATGAACAGAATTGTAATTTTAAGCACTTCCTTCCGCAATCCGACGTGCCAGCAGAGCGACTGCCGAACTAGCGGGCGCGCCGCCGTGTGTGTGAGACGCGCAGCTTCTCGTTGCACCTCCTGTCATCCGCTTGGCGCGTGCAGCCTTCGACACTCGCGGAAGACGCATCTTGTCCCTGGCGTCCAGCGCAGGAGGGCTGGCGCGCGGCCGGCCGGCGTGTGGCCTGTGCGGGGTGTGGCAGTGTCTTGTTGGAGGGCGCCACTGCTGGCGATGTGAGCTTCCTCGCCTCGCCTCGCCTCGCCTCAGACGAGGTGTTTGCGTAATTTGCAGTGCATTCGCACCATTCCTGTCCCTGTGCCTGTCCCCGTCCCGACTTGTCCCGACTTTGCTCGACTGCCGCTCGCTGCCGCTCGGGTCGTGGCCCATATAACAGCGCAAGCACAAGAAACGTCTGCAGGAGATGAGGAGACGAGACGAGACGACTAAAGAATAACTTTATGATTACATATCGAAGTAGGAATTGTACACCGCTACACAACAACAGGCGCTGACGTATTTCAGAACATATCTGCCTATTCGTACTGTTTTGTCGTTTTCAAAGACTTCCTGGCGAACTTGGTTAGCACATTCTCCCTCAAACTGAGACATTTACTGCAATTTCGTACCTTATGGTCACTACAGTAGTTTAAAATGCTTAAGCAAGAATCTTTGTCACAACAGAACGGTGGTATGGAAAGAGGGCGGTATAAAAAAAAAAAAGTAAATGAAGGGGAGCCAACAGCACGTGGTGTTCCCAGGCGGTCACCCATCCAAGTACTAACCACGCCCGATGTTGCTTAACTTCGGTGATCGGACGAGAACCGGTGTACTCAACATGGTATGGCCGTTGGCGCCCATATAATGTAGGCGCATGGCAGAATTCGCATTCGGTTCTTATCCCAACACACACAAAATCTTACTTTTCGGTCGAAAGCAGCCGCATTTTTTTTTATTGACAATTCGTCACGTTAGCGCGAACGCAATCCTGAGTTCCAAAACTTATGAGCCGGAAGGACGTGCTTCGTGTATTTTTTTTTTGTGAGCTTTATAAATTTATTTATTAACATTACATCGTTACAAGCTAACAACTTTACAACATAAAACATGAACAGAATTGTAATTTTAAGCACTTCCTTCCGCAATCCGACGTGCCAGCAGAGCGACTGCCGAACTAGCGGGCGCGCCGCCGTGTGTGTGAGACGCGCAGCTTCTCGTTGCACCTCCTGTCATCCGCTTGGCGCGTGCAGCCTTCGACACTCGCGGAAGACGCATCTTGTCCCTGGCGTCCAGCGCAGGAGGGCTGGCGCGCGGCCGGCCGGCGTGTGGCCTGTGCGGGGTGTGGCAGTGTCTTGTTGGAGGGCGCCACTGCTGGCGATGTGAGCTTCCTCGCCTCGCCTCGCCTCGCCTCAGACGAGGTGTTTGCGTAATTTGCAGTGCATTCGCACCATTCCTGTCCCTGTGCCTGTCCCCGTCCCGACTTGTCCCGACTTTGCTCGACTGCCGCTCGCTGCCGCTCGGGTCGTGGCCCATATAACAGCGCAAGCACAAGAAACGTCTGCAGGAGATGAGGAGACGAGACGAGACGACTAAAGAATAACTTTATGATTACATATCGAAGTAGGAATTGTACACCGCTACACAACAACAGGCGCTGACGTATTTCAGAACATATCTGCCTATTCGTACTGTTTTGTCGTTTTCAAAGACTTCCTGGCGAACTTGGTTAGCACATTCTCCCTCAAACTGAGACATTTACTGCAATTTCGTACCTTATGGTCACTACAGTAGTTTAAAATGCTTAAGCAAGAATCTTTGTCACAACAGAACGGTGGTATGGAAAGAGGGCGGTATAAAAAAAAAAAAAGTAAATGAAGGGGAGCCAACAGCACGTGGTGTTCCCAGGCGGTCACCCATCCAAGTACTAACCACGCCCGATGTTGCTTAACTTCGGTGATCGGACGAGAACCGGTGTACTCAACATGGTATGGCCGTTGGCGCCCATATAATGTAGGCGCATGGCAGAATTCGCATTCGGTTCTTATCCCAACACACACAAAATCTTACTTTTCGGTCGAAAGCAGCCGCATTTTTTTTTATTGACAATTCGTCACGTTAGCGCGAACGCAATCCTGAGTTCCAAAACTTATGAGCCGGAAGGACGTGCTTCGTGTATTTTTTTTTTGTGAGCTTTATAAATTTATTTATTAACATTACATCGTTACAAGCTAACAACTTTACAACATAAAACATGAACAGAATTGTAATTTTAAGCACTTCCTTCCGCAATCCGACGTGCCAGCAGAGCGACTGCCGAACTAGCGGGCGCGCCGCCGTGTGTGTGAGACGCGCAGCTTCTCGTTGCACCTCCTGTCATCCGCTTGGCGCGTGCAGCCTTCGACACTCGCGGAAGACGCATCTTGTCCCTGGCGTCCAGCGCAGGAGGGCTGGCGCGCGGCCGGCCGGCGTGTGGCCTGTGCGGGGTGTGGCAGTGTCTTGTTGGAGGGCGCCACTGCTGGCGATGTGAGCTTCCTCGCCTCGCCTCGCCTCGCCTCAGACGAGGTGTTTGCGTAATTTGCAGTGCATTCGCACCATTCCTGTCCCTGTGCCTGTCCCCGTCCCGACTTGTCCCGACTTTGCTCGACTGCCGCTCGCTGCCGCTCGGGTCGTGGCCCATATAACAGCGCAAGCACAAGAAACGTCTGCAGGAGATGAGGAGACGAGACGAGACGACTAAAGAATAACTTTATGATTACATATCGAAGTAGGAATTGTACACCGCTACACAACAACAGGCGCTGACGTATTTCAGAACATATCTGCCTATTCGTACTGTTTTGTCGTTTTCAAAGACTTCCTGGCGAACTTGGTTAGCACATTCTCCCTCAAACTGAGACATTTACTGCAATTTCGTACCTTATGGTCACTACAGTAGTTTAAAATGCTTAAGCAAGAATCTTTGTCACAACAGAACGGTGGTATGGAAAGAGGGCGGTATAAAAAAAAAAAAAGTAAATGAAGGGGAGCCAACAGCACGTGGTGTTCCCAGGCGGTCACCCATCCAAGTACTAACCACGCCCGATGTTGCTTAACTTCGGTGATCGGACGAGAACCGGTGTACTCAACATGGTATGGCCGTTGGCGCCCATATAATGTAGGCGCATGGCAGAATTCGCATTCGGTTCTTATCCCAACACACACAAAATCTTACTTTTCGGTCGAAAGCAGCCGCATTTTTTTTTATTGACAATTCGTCACGTTAGCGCGAACGCAATCCTGAGTTCCAAAACTTATGAGCCGGAAGGACGTGCTTCGTGTATTTTTTTTTTGTGAGCTTTATAAATTTATTTATTAACATTACATCGTTACAAGCTAACAACTTTACAACATAAAACATGAACAGAATTGTAATTTTAAGCACTTCCTTCCGCAATCCGACGTGCCAGCAGAGCGACTGCCGAACTAGCGGGCGCGCCGCCGTGTGTGTGAGACGCGCAGCTTCTCGTTGCACCTCCTGTCATCCGCTTGGCGCGTGCAGCCTTCGACACTCGCGGAAGACGCATCTTGTCCCTGGCGTCCAGCGCAGGAGGGCTGGCGCGCGGCCGGCCGGCGTGTGGCCTGTGCGGGGTGTGGCAGTGTCTTGTTGGAGGGCGCCACTGCTGGCGATGTGAGCTTCCTCGCCTCGCCTCGCCTCGCCTCAGACGAGGTGTTTGCGTAATTTGCAGTGCATTCGCACCATTCCTGTCCCTGTGCCTGTCCCCGTCCCGACTTGTCCCGACTTTGCTCGACTGCCGCTCGCTGCCGCTCGGGTCGTGGCCCATATAACAGCGCAAGCACAAGAAACGTCTGCAGGAGATGAGGAGACGAGACGAGACGACTAAAGAATAACTTTATGATTACATATCGAAGTAGGAATTGTACACCGCTACACAACAACAGGCGCTGACGTATTTCAGAACATATCTGCCTATTCGTACTGTTTTGTCGTTTTCAAAGACTTCCTGGCGAACTTGGTTAGCACATTCTCCCTCAAACTGAGACATTTACTGCAATTTCGTACCTTATGGTCACTACAGTAGTTTAAAATGCTTAAGCAAGAATCTTTGTCACAACAGAACGGTGGTATGGAAAGAGGGCGGTATAAAAAAAAAAAAAGTAAATGAAGGGGAGCCAACAGCACGTGGTGTTCCCAGGCGGTCACCCATCCAAGTACTAACCACGCCCGATGTTGCTTAACTTCGGTGATCGGACGAGAACCGGTGTACTCAACATGGTATGGCCGTTGGCGCCCATATAATGTAGGCGCATGGCAGAATTCGCATTCGGTTCTTATCCCAACACACACAAAATCTTACTTTTCGGTCGAAAGCAGCCGCATTTTTTTTTATTGACAATTCGTCACGTTAGCGCGAACGCAATCCTGAGTTCCAAAACTTATGAGCCGGAAGGACGTGCTTCGTGTATTTTTTTTTTGTGAGCTTTATAAATTTATTTATTAACATTACATCGTTACAAGCTAACAACTTTACAACATAAAACATGAACAGAATTGTAATTTTAAGCACTTCCTTCCGCAATCCGACGTGCCAGCAGAGCGACTGCCGAACTAGCGGGCGCGCCGCCGTGTGTGTGAGACGCGCAGCTTCTCGTTGCACCTCCTGTCATCCGCTTGGCGCGTGCAGCCTTCGACACTCGCGGAAGACGCATCTTGTCCCTGGCGTCCAGCGCAGGAGGGCTGGCGCGCGGCCGGCCGGCGTGTGGCCTGTGCGGGGTGTGGCAGTGTCTTGTTGGAGGGCGCCACTGCTGGCGATGTGAGCTTCCTCGCCTCGCCTCGCCTCGCCTCAGACGAGGTGTTTGCGTAATTTGCAGTGCATTCGCACCATTCCTGTCCCTGTGCCTGTCCCCGTCCCGACTTGTCCCGACTTTGCTCGACTGCCGCTCGCTGCCGCTCGGGTCGTGGCCCATATAACAGCGCAAGCACAAGAAACGTCTGCAGGAGATGAGGAGACGAGACGAGACGACTAAAGAATAACTTTATGATTACATATCGAAGTAGGAATTGTACACCGCTACACAACAACAGGCGCTGACGTATTTCAGAACATATCTGCCTATTCGTACTGTTTTGTCGTTTTCAAAGACTTCCTGGCGAACTTGGTTAGCACATTCTCCCTCAAACTGAGACATTTACTGCAATTTCGTACCTTATGGTCACTACAGTAGTTTAAAATGCTTAAGCAAGAATCTTTGTCACAACAGAACGGTGGTATGGAAAGAGGGCGGTATAAAAAAAAAAAAAGTAAATGAAGGGGAGCCAACAGCACGTGGTGTTCCCAGGCGGTCACCCATCCAAGTACTAACCACGCCCGATGTTGCTTAACTTCGGTGATCGGACGAGAACCGGTGTACTCAACATGGTATGGCCGTTGGCGCCCATATAATGTAGGCGCATGGCAGAATTCGCATTCGGTTCTTATCCCAACACACACAAAATCTTACTTTTCGGTCGAAAGCAGCCGCATTTTTTTTTATTGACAATTCGTCACGTTAGCGCGAACGCAATCCTGAGTTCCAAAACTTATGAGCCGGAAGGACGTGCTTCGTGTATTTTTTTTTTGTGAGCTTTATAAATTTATTTATTAACATTACATCGTTACAAGCTAACAACTTTACAACATAAAACATGAACAGAATTGTAATTTTAAGCACTTCCTTCCGCAATCCGACGTGCCAGCAGAGCGACTGCCGAACTAGCGGGCGCGCCGCCGTGTGTGTGAGACGCGCAGCTTCTCGTTGCACCTCCTGTCATCCGCTTGGCGCGTGCAGCCTTCGACACTCGCGGAAGACGCATCTTGTCCCTGGCGTCCAGCGCAGGAGGGCTGGCGCGCGGCCGGCCGGCGTGTGGCCTGTGCGGGGTGTGGCAGTGTCTTGTTGGAGGGCGCCACTGCTGGCGATGTGAGCTTCCTCGCCTCGCCTCGCCTCGCCTCAGACGAGGTGTTTGCGTAATTT
Source organism: Schistocerca piceifrons (assembly GCF_021461385.2). Lineage (NCBI taxonomy): Eukaryota > Metazoa > Arthropoda > Insecta > Orthoptera > Acrididae > Schistocerca > Schistocerca piceifrons. The sequence continues at coordinate 64,460 of NW_025728351.1, read as the reverse complement.
GCAGTGCATTCGCACCATTCCTGTCCCTGTGCCTGTCCCCGTCCCGACTTGTCCCGACTTTGCTCGACTGCCGCTCGCTGCCGCTCGGGTCGTGGCCCATATAACAGCGCAAGCACAAGAAACGTCTGCAGGAGATGAGGAGACGAGACGAGACGACTAAAGAATAACTTTATGATTACATATCGAAGTAGGAATTGTACACCGCTACACAACAACAGGCGCTGACGTATTTCAGAACATATCTGCCTATTCGTACTGTTTTGTCGTTTTCAAAGACTTCCTGGCGAACTTGGTTAGCACATTCTCCCTCAAACTGAGACATTTACTGCAATTTCGTACCTTATGGTCACTACAGTAGTTTAAAATGCTTAAGCAAGAATCTTTGTCACAACAGAACGGTGGTATGGAAAGAGGGCGGTATAAAAAAAAAAAAAGTAAATGAAGGGGAGCCAACAGCACGTGGTGTTCCCAGGCGGTCACCCATCCAAGTACTAACCACGCCCGATGTTGCTTAACTTCGGTGATCGGACGAGAACCGGTGTACTCAACATGGTATGGCCGTTGGCGCCCATATAATGTAGGCGCATGGCAGAATTCGCATTCGGTTCTTATCCCAACACACACAAAATCTTACTTTTCGGTCGAAAGCAGCCGCATTTTTTTTTATTGACAATTCGTCACGTTAGCGCGAACGCAATCCTGAGTTCCAAAACTTATGAGCCGGAAGGACGTGCTTCGTGTATTTTTTTTTTGTGAGCTTTATAAATTTATTTATTAACATTACATCGTTACAAGCTAACAACTTTACAACATAAAACATGAACAGAATTGTAATTTTAAGCACTTCCTTCCGCAATCCGACGTGCCAGCAGAGCGACTGCCGAACTAGCGGGCGCGCCGCCGTGTGTGTGAGACGCGCAGCTTCTCGTTGCACCTCCTGTCATCCGCTTGGCGCGTGCAGCCTTCGACACTCGCGGAAGACGCATCTTGTCCCTGGCGTCCAGCGCAGGAAGGCTGGCGCGCGGCCGGCCGGCGTGTGGCCTGTGCGGGGTGTGGCAGTGTCTTGTTGGAGGGCGCCACTGCTGGCGATGTGAGCTTCCTCGCCTCGCCTCGCCTCGCCTCAGACGAGGTGTTTGCGTAATTTGCAGTGCATTCGCACCATTCCTGTCCCTGTGCCTGTCCCCGTCCCGACTTGTCCCGACTTTGCTCGACTGCCGCTCGCTGCCGCTCGGGTCGTGGCCCATATAACAGCGCAAGCACAAGAAACGTCTGCAGGAGATGAGGAGACGAGACGAGACGACTAAAGAATAACTTTATGATTACATATCGAAGTAGGAATTGTACACCGCTACACAACAACAGGCGCTGACGTATTTCAGAACATATCTGCCTATTCGTACTGTTTTGTCGTTTTCAAAGACTTCCTGGCGAACTTGGTTAGCACATTCTCCCTCAAACTGAGACATTTACTGCAATTTCGTACCTTATGGTCACTACAGTAGTTTAAAATGCTTAAGCAAGAATCTTTGTCACAACAGAACGGTGGTATGGAAAGAGGGCGGTATAAAAAAAAAAAAAGTAAATGAAGGGGAGCCAACAGCACGTGGTGTTCCCAGGCGGTCACCCATCCAAGTACTAACCACGCCCGATGTTGCTTAACTTCGGTGATCGGACGAGAACCGGTGTACTCAACATGGTATGGCCGTTGGCGCCCATATAATGTAGGCGCATGGCAGAATTCGCATTCGGTTCTTATCCCAACACACACAAAATCTTACTTTTCGGTCGAAAGCAGCCGCATTTTTTTTTATTGACAATTCGTCACGTTAGCGCGAACGCAATCCTGAGTTCCAAAACTTATGAGCCGGAAGGACGTGCTTCGTGTATTTTTTTTTTGTGAGCTTTATAAATTTATTTATTAACATTACATCGTTACAAGCTAACAACTTTACAACATAAAACATGAACAGAATTGTAATTTTAAGCACTTCCTTCCGCAATCCGACGTGCCAGCAGAGCGACTGCCGAACTAGCGGGCGCGCCGCCGTGTGTGTGAGACGCGCAGCTTCTCGTTGCACCTCCTGTCATCCGCTTGGCGCGTGCAGCCTTCGACACTCGCGGAAGACGCATCTTGTCCCTGGCGTCCAGCGCAGGAGGGCTGGCGCGCGGCCGGCCGGCGTGTGGCCTGTGCGGGGTGTGGCAGTGTCTTGTTGGAGGGCGCCACTGCTGGCGATGTGAGCTTCCTCGCCTCGCCTCGCCTCGCCTCAGACGAGGTGTTTGCGTAATTTGCAGTGCATTCGCACCATTCCTGTCCCTGTGCCTGTCCCCGTCCCGACTTGTCCCGACTTTGCTCGACTGCCGCTCGCTGCCGCTCGGGTCGTGGCCCATATAACAGCGCAAGCACAAGAAACGTCTGCAGGAGATGAGGAGACGAGACGAGACGACTAAAGAATAACTTTATGATTACATATCGAAGTAGGAATTGTACACCGCTACACAACAACAGGCGCTGACGTATTTCAGAACACATCTGCCGATTCGTACTGTTTTGTCGTTTTCAAAGACTTCCTGGCGAACTTGGTTAGCACATTCTCCCTCAAACTGAGACATTTACTGCAATTTCGTACCTTATGGTCACTACAGTAGTTTAAAATGCTTAAGCAAGAATCTTTGTCACAACAGAACGGTGGTATGGAAAGAGGGCGGTATAAAAAAAAAAAAAGTAAATGAAGGGGAGCCAACAGCACGTGGTGTTCCCAGGCGGTCAACCATCCAAGTACTAACCACGCCCGATGTTGCTTAACTTCGGTGATCGGACGAGAACCGGTGTACTCAACATTTTTTTTTTTTTTTTTTTTTTTTTTTTTTTTTTTGACGAGAACCGGTGTATTCATCATTTTTTTTTTTTTTTTTTTTTTTTTGCCCAATGATGCTTAACTTCGGTGATCGGACGAGAACCGGTGTATCCATCATTTCTTTTTTTTTTTTTTTTAAATTTTTTTGCCCAATGATGCTTAACTTCGGTGATCGGACGAGAACCGGTGCAATCATCATTTTTTTTTTTTTTTTTTTTTTACCGGTGTTTCCATCATTTTTTTTTTTTTACCGGTGTATACATCTTTTTTTTTTTCGTAACAAAAGGGAAATGGGCCTCCAATGTATGAAAAACGAAAACGTGTGAATACCTCCCATAATACGCAAAAATAAAGAAATAAAAAACGGCTTCACGCCGTAACAACCGGCGGTGACGACGGTCCAAAGGGAACACAAAACATACAAAAGCAACCAAGACTATACAGCCACCGAAAAAGAATAATCAGTGCGGGACACCATAAGGGAAAACTCCATTCACTGTGCAAACGAGAAAAACCGGTAAACGCCGGCACCCAAGCCGAACGAGAAAGAACGAGACGTGGCACCAACAAAAACACACTTAAGCACACGGCGGGGTGTAATTACCGTGTACGGGGATCGTTGAATCCGGAAAAACTATGAAGAAAGCGCACACGACGAATTTTTTTTTTTTTAATTTTTTTTTGTTGATTTTTTTTTTTATTTTTTTGTTTTTTTTTTTTTTTTTTTTTTTTTAGCAACAGAAAACATCGCTGCTTGTGTTGTCTCCAAACCACTGTGAAGTTCTACAGCGACAGAAATTAAAAATGAGTGGAGCACAAGCACGAGGCAAAAGATGATAACGTCACTATTAAAAACACTGACTACACTGCCACGAAAACTAAAATCAAACATTATTCAAGAAAGTCGTTTCAAACTCAAATCCGCAATACAAAAGTGCATAAATTTAACAAGGACTGCCACTAAAAGGCCAGAACTAAAATAAAAAACATGAAGCAACGAGCTCATCCCGTTGCGTACTAGAGTGAACGGTACAGTGTGCCACAAAAGGAAACTTAAGCATTCAATCAAACATCACTCGACACTGTGAGCGAATGGTTACAAAACGTAGGCGCACTAGATGAACTAAAAGTTATGTTCTCATTTTGTGTTTTTTTTTTTTTTTTTTGGCAATGATAATCTCAAAAACAACGGAACAATTCAAGCCCCAATCGGCTTGAAACTAACGGAAAGAAAACCAAAAAGCTCGGGACAGAACTAGAAGACAAGCCACGAAAGTACTCAGCGTGGAAAGAAAAATGTTATATATAGATACATATATAGATGAATGTACATAAACAAAAGTATTAATATATACGTTATTTACGTATGGGCCGCCAATATTGCGTGAGCGTCCCGGCGGCCAATAAACACAGGCTAATTTTGGTATAACCAGATACGTAGACACACACACACACACACACACACACACACACACACACACACACACACACACACACACACACAAACATTGAGAAAGGCTCAATTCACTTTATTTATCTGACGAAAAATTGCGTCGACATGCTGCATAAGTTACACTCTAAGATTCTGGTACAGAAGAAAAACAGTCCTGCGCATCAAATTAGTGACGTATTAGGAATCCGTTTAAGTCATGTATCCAAGTATCGTTTTACGTTCCATAGAAATACAAATCAAATATTTAGAAAAAAGACATTGTTTGGGAAAACAATGGTGTCATCACAGCAGTTGGTCAAAAGCATAATTTAGAGCAATTGTTAAAAAATTGGCAAAAGTCTGAGTATAGTCATTCCGGGAGTGAATAAGACGATGCTGCGCAGACAGATATTCAAGATAGAGAAAATCATCCGCCAGCTGCAATTGCAGGAGAGCATATACAGTATGTGCAGTGAGCCACGTAGTAGCCGCACGTTTCGTGGCCGGATAAGGTCGAAAATCCGGAATCAGCGCGACGTCCACTGAGAAGCTGGCAGGACTCGTGCGATTGACCAGGGCAAGAAGCTTAACGGCGATGGTCCAAATCGACGCCGATCGCGGACACGAAAATCGGTGTTCGAGTGTGTCGTCGCAGGAGCAATAATCACACAAGCCAGACGGCCGCAAATGAATGCGACACATCTTGTCGTTCGTGGGGAAGGCTCGATTCACGACCTTATACCACAAACTACTAACGTCCGGCGGCAAGTAAGGGGCGTGGATGTTGGCCCACACTGTCCGCCATGCCGATTCAGGAAAACGCAATTCCATCTTATTGCTAGCAGGCCGCCCCCGCAAAGCGGAATACACGCCCCGCGCTGATCTCGTCCGAGGATCGAGGTCGTCAGCACCGAGATAACTCTTGTGCAAGAAAAAGTCCCGAACATAACGCAGGCGGTATGGGATCCCGGTCGGATCGAGTGGAGCCAGCTCAGAGGAGGGACGATAAACACGGAACAAAAGAGTCGTGAGATGCGAGGCGTTCTTCTCAATCGTGACACAAGTTCTATTAATCAGTAAAGCAGATGCTTTGGTCACGAAGTGGATCAGGCCAAGCCCACCTCGGTCACGCGGCAAAGTACACGTGAGATAAGCCACTTTAAAAACATCCCCCCGCCACAGAAACCAATAGACCGCTTGCGTTATGGCACGTCCTAGTTCTATCGGGACGTGAAATAGTTGGGCTAAGTACCAGGCCTTGCTGAGTAAGAACGAATTGATCAGCGCGACCCTCTGTGTTAGCGCCAAGGTGCGAGTGGCACTCAAGTGAGCCATCGCGCGTATACCATACAGAACAAGACGCCAATTGGAAGCCGCCGTCTGCAAAAGATTAGGTCGAAATCGGACGCCCAAAATTTTATGCTCACGAGTGACCGTAAACCACGGGCGCGAGAAACCGCGTGAAAACGCATGAATCGGTAGAAAGACGGTTTTACGAGGATTAATTTTCGCGCCCGATGCAAGTTCGTATGTGTTTAGAATGGCACGAATAACGTCGAAATCAGAGACCGAGGACACCAACAAACCAAGATCATCGGCATATGCACTGCACACGTATTTGGTACCGCCAAGACGCAAACCCTGACAAGAAGATGCCAATTTCCGCAACAGAGGGTCCAAAGAGATCGCAAATAACGCCATTGATAAAGGGCATCCTTGTTTCACTGAGCATCGTACAGGAACAGGCTCCGAAAAACATCCATTAATGCAAACTCGTGATGACGACGCCGTAAACAAATTAAAGAGCATGTTGATAAAGGTCGCTCCGAAACCAAATTGTTGCAACACCCGCCGTAGATATTGGTGGCCCACCCTATCGAACGCCATAGCAAAATCGATTGACAAAATGCCCAAAGGGTGTCTGTGCGTCGTCGCATACGCAATTGCGTCGCGATACGTCAACACAGCGTCGTAAATCGTGCGTTGTGGCACAGCACAGAATTGGTACTCACTAACCACTTTGCGCATGATCACTTTCAAACGAAGCGCTACACATTTCGTAAATAATTTGTAGTCACCGTTGAGGAGAGTGAGGGGACGTAAGTCACACATTTTACGATTAGTCGGTGTCTTTGGAGCTAGGGTCACTACGCCTTCCAAAAAAGATGGAGGAAGCGACACACCATTTAAGATTTCATTATACATAGTGGTCAGTACAGGACCAAAGAAACACCAAAAGTGAAGATAGAATTCCGGCGGGAAGCCGTCAGCGCCGGGCGATTTGTTCTTCGCACACTGTTTGAGCACGTCACGCACTTCCTCGACAGTGAACGGTTCAATAAGGTGGAGACGATCGGTGACTGTGAGAACCCGCGGAACGTCAGCAAGGAGATCAGAGACGGCGACATCGTCACTGTCTTTAGCACTAAAAAGATCGACAAAGTGCCGGTGTGCCTCAGCAACAATCTCCGACTGAGTGCTGACGCGCACGCCATCAGCTGTTTCCAGTTCTGTGACGTAACGGCGCGCCGCCCGACGGCGCTCCCGCAAGTAATGAAACAAGGAAGGCGCTTCGTCGTCAAAGGAACCAGGAGCCTGACTCCGCACAACACTACCTTTCAGCGACTTCGTCTTCAGGGCCAAAAGACGGGTTTTAATTTGCCGAATCTGCGCCCACCTGAGACCCGGAGTGTTCGGCTGTAGGCGGATCGCGTCATTGAGACAAGTTTCATAAAACTGCATAGTGGACCTCTCCCAATGAGCAAGCTGTCGACTAAATTCACAGATAGCTTTACGGAGCGCTGGCTTCACGTATTCCACCCACCACGATAGAACAGTGGGATACACGGCACGATATTTCGCAGCCTGCTGCCACACACGAGAAACAACCGGTTCAAAACCAGGATGCGACAAATGACAAACATTAAACTTCCACATAGTCCGCATACGGGGTGTTGTGGCTAGCAAAGAATGGAAGCGACAAACATATGCACAGTGGTCCGAAAAGAGAACGGGATGCACCTTAGACTCGATAACACAACCCTTTTTGGCACCAGAAATATAAATGCGATCGATCCGGCTCCGACCGGTCACGTAATAATAAGTAAACCCCGGTTCGGCGGGATACAAATGACGCCAGGTATCGACCAATTTCATTTCCGTGACAAGCGTTTGGAGTTCTAAGCATTTGTAGGGCCGTGGCTCCTGGTCTCTATCAGCCAACACACAATTAAAATCACCACCCAACACTATTGGCAGGTGGGTGCCAGAAAGAAGATGACAAATATCTCTGCTATAAAACACGCGACGCTGCAGCTTCCCCTCAGCACCGGAAGGTGCGTACACGTTCACGTATCGGATGTTGTTGACCGTACAGGCCACCCCACGCCCGTTAGGTATCGTAGCAACGTCCGTGTAAGCAATGCCGGCCCTAACTAACAACGCAGTGCCACAGTTACATTCCGGATCAAAGTTAAACAACACCTGATAGCCGGGAACAAATTGTAAAAGATCGGACACAACTTCTTGCAAAAAGACTACGTCGGCAGCGACAAAACGTAAAAAGTCCACCAAGCTCAAGTACTTAGCACGCGACGCCAAACGGTTGAGATTTACGGTAGCGACAACAGATGGAAGGTGCGCTACCATACACGAAAGAAACAAACAAAGAAGCTAGACGGTAGTGAAAGTACCGTCAGCCTCCTCCACATCCTCTCCCCAGTCATACGGTTGCGCGTGCGAAGACGCACCCGCAACATCCGTGAGCGTGGGCGCACCGGAACTTCCCACCGACATAGGTACGTCGTGCGTGGGAGGGACCGACGCGAGATCTTGTGAAGACGGGCGCGCGCGGGGCTCAGGAGGCTCCTCGGCTTTTCGCTTTTGCGAGGAATGGACCGGAATAGGCGCAGGATCGACATCGGTATCCATTGCACCGCCCGTTGCCCCAGAATGTAACACACCCTGCAAATGGCGGACCATTTCCTGCCGGCGTTCGTCCGCACGCGCGTGCTGACTACCGGCCACCGAATGCTGCTGACGGCGCCCAGAAGGGGCAGCCGGCCGAGCGTCAGGAACGACACGCTGCGCGGTTTTTTGAGACGCCTTCGGCTGTAACTTTGAAGGCGTCGAACGCGGAGAGGGTTTACGTTCCGGAGACGGGCTACGCTCCCTGCCAGAAGAGGACCGTTGCGATAAAAACACAGAAGTGCTTACACTACGTGCCCGATCAACAGAGCCGCGACGCCGGGAAGCAGTGTCGCGCCGCGACCTAGGTTTTTGCGGTGCAGGAGCCTTTGGTGGAGCACAAGCAGCTACAGGAGCAGGAACCGATTCCGGAGGAAGCACAACGGGGGCAGTACGCTGATGGACAGGTTCTGAGACCGATGTGTCAGACACTTTTGGGGACGACATAAAGACGCGTTCAACAGGGATGGATTCGGACGGGTCGGAGTGTATATGTGCCACATTATGAGAGACATCAGGTGGAACAATGTCCATCACGACAACGTCGGAGGGCACCGGGTTCGCCACGATATCAGAAGCAACAACCGGAGCGGGTTCGGCACTCGTCTCTGTCGACGCGGACGGAATGTCCGACCGTGTAACAAGAGCAACATCAACAGCAACAGGCGAAGGCACGACCGACACGACCGAACCGACCGAACCGACATCAACAACAGGGACGACAGACGTTATGTCCATTGCAACAGCGGTGTCAGCACGGCGGGCAGGCGAAGGGGGTGCACCTAATGCAACTGCCGCCCACGTTGTCTGTGCGTCACCGTCATCGCCAAGTGGCAACTGCACCGGACGCCTACGGCGCGGACAATGTTGTCTAAAGTGGTCCGTAGCGTTACAATATGAACAAGTTTGTGGTTGTCCACTGTATGTAAGGAAGGCACGATGACCGGCCATATACAAAAATGACGGAACATGCTTTCTCACTATCATTCGAACGCTACGAATACCATTTTCCACTTGAAAAGGGTACGCAGCCGACCACTTCTCTTTTACAACCGACAACACAGTGCCGTAGGGGCCAAGACAACGTGAGATGGTCTCGTTTTTGACCTCAAAGGGAAGGTTAAACACCCGCACATTACGAACACCAAAACCTGCATTTGTAATATTAACATTACTAACACTGCCGTCAGAATGTTTAAATTTTCGCACACCATCATTTACGGACACGATACTGTCACAAAGTTCCGAATTACTGAGCTTTACGAAAAGAGAATTGAGGAACGTGTCTAACTGCAAGCCAAGGACGTCACTATCGGTTAACTTTAAGTCATTGATTAACCAATGATGAATTTCTAAAGCAGTCGGGCGGGACACATTGCGGTCGAATTCGCACTGGATATTATTCTCGCGATCTTCAGAGTCCATGTCTACTCACAGTTGTGATGAAAACCAGCAACCGCGAGGCGAAGAGCCGCCACGTGGCACAGCGAGCACGCGACTGGCACAAACACCAACGGCCGAGCGGAGCGCGCGCCGCCGAGGTGTGGCTGGGCGCGTGCAGCCTTCGACACTCGCGGAAGACGCATCTTGTCCCTGGCGTCCAGCGCAGGAGGGCTGGCGCGCGGCCGGCCGGCGTGTGGCCTGTGCGGGGTGTGGCAGTGTCTTGTTGGAGGGCGCCACTGCTGGCGATGTGAGCTTCCTCGCCTCGCCTCGCCTCGCCTCAGACGAGGTGTTTGCGTAATTTGCAGTGCATTCGCACCATTCCTGTCCCTGTGCCTGTCCCCGTCCCGACTTGTCCCGACTTTGCTCGACTGCCGCTCGCTGCCGCTCGGGTCGTGGCCCATATAACAGCGCAAGCACAAGAAACGTCTGCAGGAGATGAGGAGACGAGACGAGACGACTAAAGAATAACTTTATGATTACATATCGAAGTAGGAATTGTACACCGCTACACAACAACAGGCGCTGACGTATTTCAGAACATATCTGCCTATTCGTACTGTTTTGTCGTTTTCAAAGACTTCCTGGCGAACTTGGTTAGCACATTCTCCCTCAAACTGAGACATTTACTGCAATTTCGTACCTTATGGTCACTACAGTAGTTTAAAATGCTTAAGCAAGAATCTTTGTCACAACAGAACGGTGGTATGGAAAGAGGGCGGTATAAAAAAAAAAAAAGTAAATGAAGGGGAGCCAACAGCACGTGGTGTTCCCAGGCGGTCAACCATCCAAGTACTAACCACGCCCGATGTTGCTTAACTTCGGTGATCGGACGAGAACCGGTGTACTCAACATGGTATGGCCGTTGGCGCCCATATAATGTAGGCGCATGGCAGAATTCGCATTCGGTTCTTATCCCAACACACACAAAATCTTACTTTTCGGTCGAAAGCAGCCGCATTTTTTTTTATTGACAATTCGTCACGTTAGCGCGAACGCAATCCTGAGTTCCAAAACTTATGAGCCGGAAGGACGTGCTTCGTGTATTTTTTTTTTGTGAGCTTTATAAATTTATTTATTAACATTACATCGTTACAAGCTAACAACTTTACAACATAAAACATGAACAGAATTGTAATTTTAAGCACTTCCTTCCGCAATCCGACGTGCCAGCAGAGCGACTGCCGAACTAGCGGGCGCGCCGCCGTGTGTGTGAGACGCGCAGCTTCTCGTTGCACCTCCTGTCATCCGCTTGGCGCGTGCAGCCTTCGACACTCGCGGAAGACGCATCTTGTCCCTGGCGTCCAGCGCAGGAGGGCTGGCGCGCGGCCGGCCGGCGTGTGGCCTGTGCGGGGTGTGGCAGTGTCTTGTTGGAGGGCGCCACTGCTGGCGATGTGAGCTTCCTCGCCTCGCCTCGCCTCGCCTCAGACGAGGTGTTTGCGTAATTTGCAGTGCATTCGCACCATTCCTGTCCCTGTGCCTGTCCCCGTCCCGACTTGTCCCGACTTTGCTCGACTGCCGCTCGCTGCCGCTCGGGTCGTGGCCCATATAACAGCGCAAGCACAAGAAACGTCTGCAGGAGATGAGGAGACGAGACGAGACGACTAAAGAATAACTTTATGATTACATATCGAAGTAGGAATTGTACACCGCTACACAACAACAGGCGCTGACGTATTTCAGAACATATCTGCCTATTCGTACTGTTTTGTCGTTTTCAAAGACTTCCTGGCGAACTTGGTTAGCACATTCTCCCTCAAACTGAGACATTTACTGCAATTTCGTACCTTATGGTCACTACAGTAGTTTAAAATGCTTAAGCAAGAATCTTTGTCACAACAGAACGGTGGTATGGAAAGAGGGCGGTATAAAAAAAAAAAAAGTAAATGAAGGGGAGCCAACAGCACGTGGTGTTCCCAGGCGGTCAACCATCCAAGTACTAACCACGCCCGATGTTGCTTAACTTCGGTGATCGGACGAGAACCGGTGTATCCATCATTTCTTTTTTTTTTTTTTTTTAAATTTTTTTGCCCAATGATGCTTAACTTCGGTGATCGGACGAGAACCGGTGCAATCATCATTTTTTTTTTTTTTTTTTTTTTACCGGTGTTTCCATCATTTTTTTTTTTTTACCGGTGTATACATCTTTTTTTTTTTCGTAACAAAAGGGAAATGGGCCTCCAATGTATGAAAAACGAAAACGTGTGAATACCTCCCATAATACGCAAAAATAAAGAAATAAAAAACGGCTTCACGCCGTAACAACCGGCGGTGACGACGGTCCAAAGGGAACACAAAACATACAAAAGCAACCAAGACTATACAGCCACCGAAAAAGAATAATCAGTGCGGGACACCATAAGGGAAAACTCCATTCACTGTGCAAACGAGAAAAACCGGTAAACGCCGGCACCCAAGCCGAACGAGAAAGAACGAGACGTGGCACCAACAAAAACACACTTAAGCACACGGCGGGGTGTAATTACCGTGTACGGGGATCGTTGAATCCGGAAAAACTATGAAGAAAGCGCACACGACGAATTTTTTTTTTTTTAATTTTTTTTTGTTGATTTTTTTTTTTATTTTTTTGTTTTTTTTTTTTTTTTTTTTTTTTTTTTTTAGCAACAGAAAACATCGCTGCTTGTGTTGTCTCCAAACCACTGTGAAGTTCTACAGCGACAGAAATTAAAAATGAGTGGAGCACAAGCACGAGGCAAAAGATGATAACGTCACTATTAAAAACACTGACTACACTGCCACGAAAACTAAAATCAAACATTATTCAAGAAAGTCGTTTCAAACTCAAATCCGCAATACAAAAGTGCATAAATTTAACAAGGACTGCCACTAAAAGGCCAGAACTAAAATAAAAAACATGAAGCAACGAGCTCATCCCGTTGCGTACTAGAGTGAACGGTACAGTGTGCCACAAAAGGAAACTTAAGCATTCAATCAAACATCACTCGACACTGTGAGCGAATGGTTACAAAACGTAGGCGCACTAGATGAACTAAAAGTTATGTTCTCATTTTGTGTTTTTTTTTTTTTTTTTTGGCAATGATAATCTCAAAAACAACGGAACAATTCAAGCCCCAATCGGCTTGAAACTAACGGAAAGAAAACCAAAAAGCTCGGGACAGAACTAGAAGACAAGCCACGAAAGTACTCAGCGTGGAAAGAAAAATGTTATATATAGATACATATATAGATGAATGTACATAAACAAAAGTATTAATATATACGTTATTTACGTATGGGCCGCCAATATTGCGTGAGCGTCCCGGCGGCCAATAAACACAGGCTAATTTTGGTATAACCAGATACGTAGACACACACACACACACACACACACACACACACACACACACACACACACACACACACACACACACACAAACATTGAGAAAGGCTCAATTCACTTTATTTATCTGACGAAAAATTGCGTCGACATGCTGCATAAGTTACACTCTAAGATTCTGGTACAGAAGAAAAACAGTCCTGCGCATCAAATTAGTGACGTATTAGGAATCCGTTTAAGTCATGTATCCAAGTATCGTTTTACGTTCCATAGAAATACAAATCAAATATTTAGAAAAAAGACATTGTTTGGGAAAACAATGGTGTCATCACAGCAGTTGGTCAAAAGCATAATTTAGAGCAATTGTTAAAAAATTGGCAAAAGTCTGAGTATAGTCATTCCGGGAGTGAATAAGACGATGCTGCGCAGACAGATATTCAAGATAGAGAAAATCATCCGCCAGCTGCAATTGCAGGAGAGCATATACAGTATGTGCAGTGAGCCACGTAGTAGCCGCACGTTTCGTGGCCGGATAAGGTCGAAAATCCGGAATCAGCGCGACGTCCACTGAGAAGCTGGCAGGACTCGTGCGATTGACCAGGGCAAGAAGCTTAACGGCGATGGTCCAAATCGACGCCGATCGCGGACACGAAAATCGGTGTTCGAGTGTGTCGTCGCAGGAGCAATAATCACACAAGCCAGACGGCCGCAAATGAATGCGACACATCTTGTCGTTCGTGGGGAAGGCTCGATTCACGACCTTATACCACAAACTACTAACGTCCGGCGGCAAGTAAGGGGCGTGGATGTTGGCCCACACTGTCCGCCATGCCGATTCAGGAAAACGCAATTCCATCTTATTGCTAGCAGGCCGCCCCCGCAAAGCGGAATACACGCCCCGCGCTGATCTCGTCCGAGGATCGAGGTCGTCAGCACCGAGATAACTCTTGTGCAAGAAAAAGTCCCGAACATAACGCAGGCGGTATGGGATCCCGGTCGGATCGAGTGGAGCCAGCTCAGAGGAGGGACGATAAACACGGAACAAAAGAGTCGTGAGATGCGAGGCGTTCTTCTCAATCGTGACACAAGTTCTATTAATCAGTAAAGCAGATGCTTTGGTCACGAAGTGGATCAGGCCAAGCCCACCTCGGTCACGCGGCAAAGTACACGTGAGATAAGCCACTTTAAAAACATCCCCCCGCCACAGAAACCAATAGACCGCTTGCGTTATGGCACGTCCTAGTTCTATCGGGACGTGAAATAGTTGGGCTAAGTACCAGGCCTTGCTGAGTAAGAACGAATTGATCAGCGCGACCCTCTGTGTTAGCGCCAAGGTGCGAGTGGCACTCAAGTGAGCCATCGCGCGTATACCATACAGAACAAGACGCCAATTGGAAGCCGCCGTCTGCAAAAGATTAGGTCGAAATCGGACGCCCAAAATTTTATGCTCACGAGTGACCGTAAACCACGGGCGCGAGAAACCGCGTGAAAACGCATGAATCGGTAGAAAGACGGTTTTACGAGGATTAATTTTCGCGCCCGATGCAAGTTCGTATGTGTTTAGAATGGCACGAATAACGTCGAAATCAGAGACCGAGGACACCAACAAACCAAGATCATCGGCATATGCACTGCACACGTATTTGGTACCGCCAAGACGCAAACCCTGACAAGAAGATGCCAATTTCCGCAACAGAGGGTCCAAAGAGATCGCAAATAACGCCATTGATAAAGGGCATCCTTGTTTCACTGAGCATCGTACAGGAACAGGCTCCGAAAAACATCCATTAATGCAAACTCGTGATGACGACGCCGTAAACAAATTAAAGAGCATGTTGATAAAGGTCGCTCCGAAACCAAATTGTTGCAACACCCGCCGTAGATATTGGTGGCCCACCCTATCGAACGCCATAGCAAAATCGATTGACAAAATGCCCAAAGGGTGTCTGTGCGTCGTCGCATACGCAATTGCGTCGCGATACGTCAACACAGCGTCGTAAATCGTGCGTTGTGGCACAGCACAGAATTGGTACTCACTAACCACTTTGCGCATGATCACTTTCAAACGAAGCGCTACACATTTCGTAAATAATTTGTAGTCACCGTTGAGGAGAGTGAGGGGACGTAAGTCACACATTTTACGATTAGTCGGTGTCTTTGGAGCTAGGGTCACTACGCCTTCCAAAAAAGATGGAGGAAGCGACACACCATTTAAGATTTCATTATACATAGTGGTCAGTACAGGACCAAAGAAACACCAAAAGTGAAGATAGAATTCCGGCGGGAAGCCGTCAGCGCCGGGCGATTTGTTCTTCGCACACTGTTTGAGCACGTCACGCACTTCCTCGACAGTGAACGGTTCAATAAGGTGGAGACGATCGGTGACTGTGAGAACCCGCGGAACGTCAGCAAGGAGATCAGAGACGGCGACATCGTCACTGTCTTTAGCACTAAAAAGATCGACAAAGTGCCGGTGTGCCTCAGCAACAATCTCCGACTGAGTGCTGACGCGCACGCCATCAGCTGTTTCCAGTTCTGTGACGTAACGGCGCGCCGCCCGACGGCGCTCCCGCAAGTAATGAAACAAGGAAGGCGCTTCGTCGTCAAAGGAACCAGGAGCCTGACTCCGCACAACACTACCTTTCAGCGACTTCGTCTTCAGGGCCAAAAGACGGGTTTTAATTTGCCGAATCTGCGCCCACCTGAGACCCGGAGTGTTCGGCTGTAGGCGGATCGCGTCATTGAGACAAGTTTCATAAAACTGCATAGTGGACCTCTCCCAATGAGCAAGCTGTCGACTAAATTCACAGATAGCTTTACGGAGCGCTGGCTTCACGTATTCCACCCACCACGATAGAACAGTGGGATACACGGCACGATATTTCGCAGCCTGCTGCCACACACGAGAAACAACCGGTTCAAAACCAGGATGCGACAAATGACAAACATTAAACTTCCACATAGTCCGCATACGGGGTGTTGTGGCTAGCAAAGAATGGAAGCGACAAACATATGCACAGTGGTCCGAAAAGAGAACGGGATGCACCTTAGACTCGATAACACAACCCTTTTTGGCACCAGAAATATAAATGCGATCGATCCGGCTCCGACCGGTCACGTAATAATAAGTAAACCCCGGTTCGGCGGGATACAAATGACGCCAGGTATCGACCAATTTCATTTCCGTGACAAGCGTTTGGAGTTCTAAGCATTTGTAGGGCCGTGGCTCCTGGTCTCTATCAGCCAACACACAATTAAAATCACCACCCAACACTATTGGCAGGTGGGTGCCAGAAAGAAGATGACAAATATCTCTGCTATAAAACACGCGACGCTGCAGCTTCCCCTCAGCACCGGAAGGTGCGTACACGTTCACGTATCGGATGTTGTTGACCGTACAGGCCACCCCACGCCCGTTAGGTATCGTAGCAACGTCCGTGTAAGCAATGCCGGCCCTAACTAACAACGCAGTGCCACAGTTACATTCCGGATCAAAGTTAAACAACACCTGATAGCCGGGAACAAATTGTAAAAGATCGGACACAACTTCTTGCAAAAAGACTACGTCGGCAGCGACAAAACGTAAAAAGTCCACCAAGCTCAAGTACTTAGCACGCGACGCCAAACGGTTGAGATTTACGGTAGCGACAACAGATGGAAGGTGCGCTACCATACACGAAAGAAACAAACAAAGAAGCTAGACGGTAGTGAAAGTACCGTCAGCCTCCTCCACATCCTCTCCCCAGTCATACGGTTGCGCGTGCGAAGACGCACCCGCAACATCCGTGAGCGTGGGCGCACCGGAACTTCCCACCGACATAGGTACGTCGTGCGTGGGAGGGACCGACGCGAGATCTTGTGAAGACGGGCGCGCGCGGGGCTCAGGAGGCTCCTCGGCTTTTCGCTTTTGCGAGGAATGGACCGGAATAGGCGCAGGATCGACATCGGTATCCATTGCACCGCCCGTTGCCCCAGAATGTAACACACCCTGCAAATGGCGGACCATTTCCTGCCGGCGTTCGTCCGCACGCGCGTGCTGACTACCGGCCACCGAATGCTGCTGACGGCGCCCAGAAGGGGCAGCCGGCCGAGCGTCAGGAACGACACGCTGCGCGGTTTTTTGAGACGCCTTCGGCTGTAACTTTGAAGGCGTCGAACGCGGAGAGGGTTTACGTTCCGGAGACGGGCTACGCTCCCTGCCAGAAGAGGACCGTTGCGATAAAAACACAGAAGTGCTTACACTACGTGCCCGATCAACAGAGCCGCGACGCCGGGAAGCAGTGTCGCGCCGCGACCTAGGTTTTTGCGGTGCAGGAGCCTTTGGTGGAGCACAAGCAGCTACAGGAGCAGGAACCGATTCCGGAGGAAGCACAACGGGGGCAGTACGCTGATGGACAGGTTCTGAGACCGATGTGTCAGACACTTTTGGGGACGACATAAAGACGCGTTCAACAGGGATGGATTCGGACGGGTCGGAGTGTATATGTGCCACATTATGAGAGACATCAGGTGGAACAATGTCCATCACGACAACGTCGGAGGGCACCGGGTTCGCCACGATATCAGAAGCAACAACCGGAGCGGGTTCGGCACTCGTCTCTGTCGACGCGGACGGAATGTCCGACCGTGTAACAAGAGCAACATCAACAGCAACAGGCGAAGGCACGACCGACACGACCGAACCGACCGAACCGACATCAACAACAGGGACGACAGACGTTATGTCCATTGCAACAGCGGTGTCAGCACGGCGGGCAGGCGAAGGGGGTGCACCTAATGCAACTGCCGCCCACGTTGTCTGTGCGTCACCGTCATCGCCAAGTGGCAACTGCACCGGACGCCTACGGCGCGGACAATGTTGTCTAAAGTGGTCCGTAGCGTTACAATATGAACAAGTTTGTGGTTGTCCACTGTATGTAAGGAAGGCACGATGACCGGCCATATACAAAAATGACGGAACATGCTTTCTCACTATCATTCGAACGCTACGAATACCATTTTCCACTTGAAAAGGGTACGCAGCCGACCACTTCTCTTTTACAACCGACAACACAGTGCCGTAGGGGCCAAGACAACGTGAGATGGTCTCGTTTTTGACCTCAAAGGGAAGGTTAAACACCCGCACATTACGAACACCAAAACCTGCATTTGTAATATTAACATTACTAACACTGCCGTCAGAATGTTTAAATTTTCGCACACCATCATTTACGGACACGATACTGTCACAAAGTTCCGAATTACTGAGCTTTACGAAAAGAGAATTGAGGAACGTGTCTAACTGCAAGCCAAGGACGTCACTATCGGTTAACTTTAAGTCATTGATTAACCAATGATGAATTTCTAAAGCAGTCGGGCGGGACACATTGCGGTCGAATTCGCACTGGATATTATTCTCGCGATCTTCAGAGTCCATGTCTACTCACAGTTGTGATGAAAACCAGCAACCGCGAGGCGAAGAGCCGCCACGTGGCACAGCGAGCACGCGACTGGCACAAACACCAACGGCCGAGCGGAGCGCGCGCCGCCGAGGTGTGGCTGGGCGCGTGCAGCCTTCGACACTAGCGGAAGACGCATCTTGTCCCTGGCGTCCAGCGCAGGAGGGCTGGCGCGCGGCCGGCCGGCGTGTGGCCTGTGCGGGGTGTGGCAGTGTCTTGTTGGAGGGCGCCACTGCTGGCGATGTGAGCTTCCTCGCCTCGCCTCGCCTCGCCTCAGACGAGGTGTTTGCGTAATTTGCAGTGCATTCGCACCATTCCTGTCCCTGTGCCTGTCCCCGTCCCGACTTGTCCCGACTTTGCTCGACTGCCGCTCGCTGCCGCTCGGGTCGTGGCCCATATAACAGCGCAAGCACAAGAAACGTCTGCAGGAGATGAGGAGACGAGACGAGACGACTAAAGAATAACTTTATGATTACATATCGAAGTAGGAATTGTACACCGCTACACAACAACAGGCGCTGACGTATTTCAGAACATATCTGCCTATTCGTACTGTTTTGTCGTTTTCAAAGACTTCCTGGCGAACTTGGTTAGCACATTCTCCCTCAAACTGAGACATTTACTGCAATTTCGTACCTTATGGTCACTACAGTAGTTTAAAATGCTTAAGCAAGAATCTTTGTCACAACAGAACGGTGGTATGGAAAGAGGGCGGTATAAAAAAAAAAAAAGTAAATGAAGGGGAGCCAACAGCACGTGGTGTTCCCAGGCGGTCACCCATCCAAGTACTAACCACGCCCGATGTTGCTTAACTTCGGTGATCGGACGAGAACCGGTGTACTCAACATGGTATGGCCGTTGGCGCCCATATAATGTTGGCGCATGGCAGAATTCGCATTCGGTTCTTATCCCAACACACACAAAATCTTACTTTTCGGTCGAAAGCAGCCGCATTTTTTTTTATTGACAATTCGTCACGTTAGCGCGAACGCAATCCTGAGTTCCAAAACTTATGAGCCGGAAGGACGTGCTTCGTGTATTTTTTTTTGTGAGCTTTATAAATTTATTTATTAACATTACATCGTTACAAGCTAACAACTTTACAACATAAAACATGAACAGAATTGTAATTTTAAGCACTTCCTTCCGCAATCCGACGTGCCAGCAGAGCGACTGCCGAACTAGCGGGCGCGCCGCCGTGTGTGTGAGACGCGCAGCTTCTCGTTGCACCTCCTGTCATCCGCTTGGCGCGTGCAGCCTTCGACACTCGCGGAAGACGCATCTTGTCCCTGGCGTCCAGCGCAGGAGGGCTGGCGCGCGGCCGGCCGGCGTGTGGCCTGTGCGGGGTGTGGCAGTGTCTTGTTGGAGGGCGCCACTGCTGGCGATGTGAGCTTCCTCGCCTCGCCTCGCCTCGCCTCAGACGAGGTGTTTGCGTAATTTGCAGTGCATTCGCACCATTCCTGTCCCTGTGCCTGTCCCCGTCCCGACTTGTCCCGACTTTGCTCGACTGCCGCTCGCTGCCGCTCGGGTCGTGGCCCATATAACAGCGCAAGCACAAGAAACGTCTGCAGGAGATGAGGAGACGAGACGAGACGACTAAAGAATAACTTTATGATTACATATCGAAGTAGGAATTGTACACCGCTACACAACAACAGGCGCTGACGTATTTCAGAACATATCTGCCTATTCGTACTGTTTTGTCGTTTTCAAAGACTTCCTGGCGAACTTGGTTAGCACATTCTCCCTCAAACTGAGACATTTACTGCAATTTCGTACCTTATGGTCACTACAGTAGTTTAAAATGCTTAAGCAAGAATCTTTGTCACAACAGAACGGTGGTATGGAAAGAGGGCGGTATAAAAAAAAAAAAAGTAAATGAAGGGGAGCCAACAGCACGTGGTGTTCCCAGGCGGTCAACCATCCAAGTACTAACCACGCCCGATGTTGCTTAACTTCGGTGATCGGACGAGAACCGGTGTACTCAACATGGTATGGCCGTTGGCGCCCATATAATGTAGGCGCATGGCAGAATTCGCATTCGGTTCTTATCCCAACACACACAAAATCTTACTTTTCGGTCGAAAGCAGCCGCATTTTTTTTTATTGACAATTCGTCACGTTAGCGCGAACGCAATCCTGAGTTCCAAAACTTATGAGCCGGAAGGACGTGCTTCGTGTATTTTTTTTTTGTGAGCTTTATAAATTTATTTATTAACATTACATCGTTACAAGCTAACAACTTTACAACATAAAACATGAACAGAATTGTAATTTTAAGCACTTCCTTCCGCAATCCGACGTGCCAGCAGAGCGACTGCCGAACTAGCGGGCGCGCCGCCGTGTGTGTGAGACGCGCAGCTTCTCGTTGCACCTCCTGTCATCCGCTTGGCGCGTGCAGCCTTCGACACTCGCGGAAGACGCATCTTGTCCCTGGCGTCCAGCGCAGGAGGGCTGGCGCGCGGCCGGCCGGCGTGTGGCCTGTGCGGGGTGTGGCAGTGTCTTGTTGGAGGGCGCCACTGCTGGCGATGTGAGCTTCCTCGCCTCGCCTCGCCTCGCCTCAGACGAGGTGTTTGCGTAATTTGCAGTGCATTCGCACCATTCCTGTCCCTGTGCCTGTCCCCGTCCCGACTTGTCCCGACTTTGCTCGACTGCCGCTCGCTGCCGCTCGGGTCGTGGCCCATATAACAGCGCAAGCACAAGAAACGTCTGCAGGAGATGAGGAGACGAGACGAGACGACTAAAGAATAACTTTATGATTACATATCGAAGTAGGAATTGTACACCGCTACACAACAACAGGCGCTGACGTATTTCAGAACATATCTGCCTATTCGTACTGTTTTGTCGTTTTCAAAGACTTCCTGGCGAACTTGGTTAGCACATTCTCCCTCAAACTGAGACATTTACTGCAATTTCGTACCTTATGGTCACTACAGTAGTTTAAAATGCTTAAGCAAGAATCTTTGTCACAACAGAACGGTGGTATGGAAAGAGGGCGGTATAAAAAAAAAAAAAGTAAATGAAGGGGAGCCAACAGCACGTGGTGTTCCCAGGCGGTCACCCATCCAAGTACTAACCACGCCCGATGTTGCTTAACTTCGGTGATCGGACGAGAACCGGTGTACTCAACATGGTATGGCCGTTGGCGCCCATATAATGTAGGCGCATGGCAGAATTCGCATTCGGTTCTTATCCCAACACACACAAAATCTTACTTTTCGGTCGAAAGCAGCCGCATTTTTTTTTATTGACAATTCGTCACGTTAGCGCGAACGCAATCCTGAGTTCCAAAACTTATGAGCCGGAAGGACGTGCTTCGTGTATTTTTTTTTGTGAGCTTTATAAATTTATTTATTAACATTACATCGTTACAAGCTAACAACTTTACAACATAAAACATGAACAGAATTGTAATTTTAAGCACTTCCTTCCGCAATCCGACGTGCCAGCAGAGCGACTGCCGAACTAGCGGGCGCGCCGCCGTGTGTGTGAGACGCGCAGCTTCTCGTTGCACCTCCTGTCATCCGCTTGGCGCGTGCAGCCTTCGACACTCGCGGAAGACGCATCTTGTCCCTGGCGTCCAGCGCAGGAGGGCTGGCGCGCGGCCGGCCGGCGTGTGGCCTGTGCGGGGTGTGGCAGTGTCTTGTTGGAGGGCGCCACTGCTGGCGATGTGAGCTTCCTCGCCTCGCCTCGCCTCGCCTCAGACGAGGTGTTTGCGTAATTTGCAGTGCATTCGCACCATTCCTGTCCCTGTGCCTGTCCCCGTCCCGACTTGTCCCGACTTTGCTCGACTGCCGCTCGCTGCCGCTCGGGTCGTGGCCCATATAACAGCGCAAGCACAAGAAACGTCTGCAGGAGATGAGGAGACGAGACGAGACGACTAAAGAATAACTTTATGATTACATATCGAAGTAGGAATTGTACACCGCTACACAACAACAGGCGCTGACGTATTTCAGAACATATCTGCCTATTCGTACTGTTTTGTCGTTTTCAAAGACTTCCTGGCGAACTTGGTTAGCACATTCTCCCTCAAACTGAGACATTTACTGCAATTTCGTACCTTATGGTCACTACAGTAGTTTAAAATGCTTAAGCAAGAATCTTTGTCACAACAGAACGGTGGTATGGAAAGAGGGCGGTATAAAAAAAAAAAAAGTAAATGAAGGGGAGCCAACAGCACGTGGTGTTCCCAGGCGGTCAACCATCCAAGTACTAACCACGCCCGATGTTGCTTAACTTCGGTGATCGGACGAGAACCGGTGTACTCAACATGGTATGGCCGTTGGCGCCCATATAATGTAGGCGCATGGCAGAATTCGCATTCGGTTCTTATCCCAACACACACAAAATCTTACTTTTCGGTCGAAAGCAGCCGCATTTTTTTTTATTGACAATTCGTCACGTTAGCGCGAACGCAATCCTGAGTTCCAAAACTTATGAGCCGGAAGGACGTGCTTCGTGTATTTTTTTTTTGTGAGCTTTATAAATTTATTTATTAACATTACATCGTTACAAGCTAACAACTTTACAACATAAAACATGAACAGAATTGTAATTTTAAGCACTTCCTTCCGCAATCCGACGTGCCAGCAGAGCGACTGCCGAACTAGCGGGCGCGCCGCCGTGTGTGTGAGACGCGCAGCTTCTCGTTGCACCTCCTGTCATCCGCTTGGCGCGTGCAGCCTTCGACACTCGCGGAAGACGCATCTTGTCCCTGGCGTCCAGCGCAGGAGGGCTGGCGCGCGGCCGGCCGGCGTGTGGCCTGTGCGGGGTGTGGCAGTGTCTTGTTGGAGGGCGCCACTGCTGGCGATGTGAGCTTCCTCGCCTCGCCTCGCCTCGCCTCAGACGAGGTGTTTGCGTAATTTGCAGTGCATTCGCACCATTCCTGTCCCTGTGCCTGTCCCCGTCCCGACTTGTCCCGACTTTGCTCGACTGCCGCTCGCTGCCGCTCGGGTCGTGGCCCATATAACAGCGCAAGCACAAGAAACGTCTGCAGGAGATGAGGAGACGAGACGAGACGACTAAAGAATAACTTTATGATTACATATCGAAGTAGGAATTGTACACCGCTACACAACAACAGGCGCTGACGTATTTCAGAACATATCTGCCTATTCGTACTGTTTTGTCGTTTTCAAAGACTTCCTGGCGAACTTGGTTAGCACATTCTCCCTCAAACTGAGACATTTACTGCAATTTCGTACCTTATGGTCACTACAGTAGTTTAAAATGCTTAAGCAAGAATCTTTGTCACAACAGAACGGTGGTATGGAAAGAGGGCGGTATAAAAAAAAAAAAAGTAAATGAAGGGGAGCCAACAGCACGTGGTGTTCCCAGGCGGTCACCCATCCAAGTACTAACCACGCCCGATGTTGCTTAACTTCGGTGATCGGACGAGAACCGGTGTACTCAACATGGTATGGCCGTTGGCGCCCATATAATGTAGGCGCATGGCAGAATTCGCATTCGGTTCTTATCCCAACACACACAAAATCTTACTTTTCGGTCGAAAGCAGCCGCATTTTTTTTTATTGACAATTCGTCACGTTAGCGCGAACGCAATCCTGAGTTCCAAAACTTATGAGCCGGAAGGACGTGCTTCGTGTATTTTTTTTTGTGAGCTTTATAAATTTATTTATTAACATTACATCGTTACAAGCTAACAACTTTACAACATAAAACATGAACAGAATTGTAATTTTAAGCACTTCCTTCCGCAATCCGACGTGCCAGCAGAGCGACTGCCGAACTAGCGGGCGCGCCGCCGTGTGTGTGAGACGCGCAGCTTCTCGTTGCACCTCCTGTCATCCGCTTGGCGCGTGCAGCCTTCGACACTCGCGGAAGACGCATCTTGTCCCTGGCGTCCAGCGCAGGAGGGCTGGCGCGCGGCCGGCCGGCGTGTGGCCTGTGCGGGGTGTGGCAGTGTCTTGTTGGAGGGCGCCACTGCTGGCGATGTGAGCTTCCTCGCCTCGCCTCGCCTCGCCTCAGACGAGGTGTTTGCGTAATTTGCAGTGCATTCGCACCATTCCTGTCCCTGTGCCTGTCCCCGTCCCGACTTGTCCCGACTTTGCTCGACTGCCGCTCGCTGCCGCTCGGGTCGTGGCCCATATAACAGCGCAAGCACAAGAAACGTCTGCAGGAGATGAGGAGACGAGACGAGACGACTAAAGAATAACTTTATGATTACATATCGAAGTAGGAATTGTACACCGCTACACAACAACAGGCGCTGACGTATTTCAGAACATATCTGCCTATTCGTACTGTTTTGTCGTTTTCAAAGACTTCCTGGCGAACTTGGTTAGCACATTCTCCCTCAAACTGAGACATTTACTGCAATTTCGTACCTTATGGTCACTACAGTAGTTTAAAATGCTTAAGCAAGAATCTTTGTCACAACAGAACGGTGGTATGGAAAGAGGGCGGTATAAAAAAAAAAAAAGTAAATGAAGGGGAGCCAACAGCACGTGGTGTTCCCAGGCGGTCAACCATCCAAGTACTAACCACGCCCGATGTTGCTTAACTTCGGTGATCGGACGAGAACCGGTGTACTCAACATGGTATGGCCGTTGGCGCCCATATAATGTAGGCGCATGGCAGAATTCGCATTCGGTTCTTATCCCAACACACACAAAATCTTACTTTTCGGTCGAAAGCAGCCGCATTTTTTTTTATTGACAATTCGTCACGTTAGCGCGAACGCAATCCTGAGTTCCAAAACTTATGAGCCGGAAGGACGTGCTTCGTGTATTTTTTTTTTGTGAGCTTTATAAATTTATTTATTAACATTACATCGTTACAAGCTAACAACTTTACAACATAAAACATGAACAGAATTGTAATTTTAAGCACTTCCTTCCGCAATCCGACGTGCCAGCAGAGCGACTGCCGAACTAGCGGGCGCGCCGCCGTGTGTGTGAGACGCGCAGCTTCTCGTTGCACCTCCTGTCATCCGCTTGGCGCGTGCAGCCTTCGACACTCGCGGAAGACGCATCTTGTCCCTGGCGTCCAGCGCAGGAGGGCTGGCGCGCGGCCGGCCGGCGTGTGGCCTGTGCGGGGTGTGGCAGTGTCTTGTTGGAGGGCGCCACTGCTGGCGATGTGAGCTTCCTCGCCTCGCCTCGCCTCGCCTCAGACGAGGTGTTTGCGTAATTTGCAGTGCATTCGCACCATTCCTGTCCCTGTGCCTGTCCCCGTCCCGACTTGTCCCGACTTTGCTCGACTGCCGCTCGCTGCCGCTCGGGTCGTGGCCCATATAACAGCGCAAGCACAAGAAACGTCTGCAGGAGATGAGGAGACGAGACGAGACGACTAAAGAATAACTTTATGATTACATATCGAAGTAGGAATTGTACACCGCTACACAACAACAGGCGCTGACGTATTTCAGAACATATCTGCCTATTCGTACTGTTTTGTCGTTTTCAAAGACTTCCTGGCGAACTTGGTTAGCACATTCTCCCTCAAACTGAGACATTTACTGCAATTTCGTACCTTATGGTCACTACAGTAGTTTAAAATGCTTAAGCAAGAATCTTTGTCACAACAGAACGGTGGTATGGAAAGAGGGCGGTATAAAAAAAAAAAAAGTAAATGAAGGGGAGCCAACAGCACGTGGTGTTCCCAGGCGGTCAACCATCCAAGTACTAACCACGCCCGATGTTGCTTAACTTCGGTGATCGGACGAGAACCGGTGTACTCAACATGGTATGGCCGTTGGCGCCCATATAATGTAGGCGCATGGCAGAATTCGCATTCGGTTCTTATCCCAACACACACAAAATCTTACTTTTCGGTCGAAAGCAGCCGCATTTTTTTTTATTGACAATTCGTCACGTTAGCGCGAACGCAATCCTGAGTTCCAAAACTTATGAGCCGGAAGGACGTGCTTCGTGTATTTTTTTTTTGTGAGCTTTATAAATTTATTTATTAACATTACATCGTTACAAGCTAACAACTTTACAACATAAAACATGAACAGAATTGTAATTTTAAGCACTTCCTTCCGCAATCCGACGTGCCAGCAGAGCGACTGCCGAACTAGCGGGCGCGCCGCCGTGTGTGTGAGACGCGCAGCTTCTCGTTGCACCTCCTGTCATCCGCTTGGCGCGTGCAGCCTTCGACACTCGCGGAAGACGCATCTTGTCCCTGGCGTCCAGCGCAGGAGGGCTGGCGCGCGGCCGGCCGGCGTGTGGCCTGTGCGGGGTGTGGCAGTGTCTTGTTGGAGGGCGCCACTGCTGGCGATGTGAGCTTCCTCGCCTCGCCTCGCCTCGCCTCAGACGAGGTGTTTGCGTAATTTGCAGTGCATTCGCACCATTCCTGTCCCTGTGCCTGTCCCCGTTCCGACTTGTCCCGACTTTGCTCGACTGCCGCTCGCTGCCGCTCGGGTCGTGGCCCATATAACAGCGCAAGCACAAGAAACGTCTGCAGGAGATGAGGAGACGAGACGAGACGACTAAAGAATAACTTTATGATTACATATCGAAGTAGGAATTGTACACCGCTACACAACAACAGGCGCTGACGTATTTCAGAACATATCTGCCTATTCGTACTGTTTTGTCGTTTTCAAAGACTTCCTGGCGAACTTGGTTAGCACATTCTCCCTCAAACTGAGACATTTACTGCAATTTCGTACCTTATGGTCACTACAGTAGTTTAAAATGCTTAAGCAAGAATCTTTGTCACAACAGAACGGTGGTATGGAAAGAGGGCGGTATAAAAAAAAAAAAAGTAAATGAAGGGGAGCCAACAGCACGTGGTGTTCCCAGGCGGTCACCCATCCAAGTACTAACCACGCCCGATGTTGCTTAACTTCGGTGATCGGACGAGAACCGGTGTACTCAACATGGTATGGCCGTTGGCGCCCATATAATGTAGGCGCATGGCAGAATTCGCATTCGGTTCTTATCCCAACACACACAAAATCTTACTTTTCGGTCGAAAGCAGCCGCATTTTTTTTTATTGACAATTCGTCACGTTAGCGCGAACGCAATCCTGAGTTCCAAAACTTATGAGCCGGAAGGACGTGCTTCGTGTATTTTTTTTTGTGAGCTTTATAAATTTATTTATTAACATTACATCGTTACAAGCTAACAACTTTACAACATAAAACATGAACAGAATTGTAATTTTAAGCACTTCCTTCCGCAATCCGACGTGCCAGCAGAGCGACTGCCGAACTAGCGGGCGCGCCGCCGTGTGTGTGAGACGCGCAGCTTCTCGTTGCACCTCCTGTCATCCGCTTGGCGCGTGCAGCCTTCGACACTCGCGGAAGACGCATCTTGTCCCTGGCGTCCAGCGCAGGAGGGCTGGCGCGCGGCCGGCCGGCGTGTGGCCTGTGCGGGGTGTGGCAGTGTCTTGTTGGAGGGCGCCACTGCTGGCGATGTGAGCTTCCTCGCCTCGCCTCGCCTCGCCTCAGACGAGGTGTTTGCGTAATTTGCAGTGCATTCGCACCATTCCTGTCCCTGTGCCTGTCCCCGTCCCGACTTGTCCCGACTTTGCTCGACTGCCGCTCGCTGCCGCTCGGGTCGTGGCCCATATAACAGCGCAAGCACAAGAAACGTCTGCAGGAGATGAGGAGACGAGACGAGACGACTAAAGAATAACTTTATGATTACATATCGAAGTAGGAATTGTACACCGCTACACAACAACAGGCGCTGACGTATTTCAGAACATATCTGCCTATTCGTACTGTTTTGTCGTTTTCAAAGACTTCCTGGCGAACTTGGTTAGCACATTCTCCCTCAAACTGAGACATTTACTGCAATTTCGTACCTTATGGTCACTACAGTAGTTTAAAATGCTTAAGCAAGAATCTTTGTCACAACAGAACGGTGGTATGGAAAGAGGGCGGTATAAAAAAAAAAAAAGTAAATGAAGGGGAGCCAACAGCACGTGGTGTTCCCAGGCGGTCAACCATCCAAGTACTAACCACGCCCGATGTTGCTTAACTTCGGTGATCGGACGAGAACCGGTGTACTCAACATGGTATGGCCGTTGGCGCCCATATAATGTAGGCGCATGGCAGAATTCGCATTCGGTTCTTATCCCAACACACACAAAATCTTACTTTTCGGTCGAAAGCAGCCGCATTTTTTTTTATTGACAATTCGTCACGTTAGCGCGAACGCAATCCTGAGTTCCAAAACTTATGAGCCGGAAGGACGTGCTTCGTGTATTTTTTTTTGTGAGCTTTATAAATTTATTTATTAACATTACATCGTTACAAGCTAACAACTTTACAACATAAAACATGAACAGAATTGTAATTTTAAGCACTTCCTTCCGCAATCCGACGTGCCAGCAGAGCGACTGCCGAACTAGCGGGCGCGCCGCCGTGTGTGTGAGACGCGCAGCTTCTCGTTGCACCTCCTGTCATCCGCTTGGCGCGTGCAGCCTTCGACACTCGCGGAAGACGCATCTTGTCCCTGGCGTCCAGCGCAGGAGGGCTGGCGCGCGGCCGGCCGGCGTGTGGCCTGTGCGGGGTGTGGCAGTGTCTTGTTGGAGGGCGCCACTGCTGGCGATGTGAGCTTCCTCGCCTCGCCTCGCCTCGCCTCAGACGAGGTGTTTGCGTAATTTGCAGTGCATTCGCACCATTCCTGTCCCTGTGCCTGTCCCCGTCCCGACTTGTCCCGACTTTGCTCGACTGCCGCTCGCTGCCGCTCGGGTCGTGGCCCATATAACAGCGCAAGCACAAGAAACGTCTGCAGGAGATGAGGAGACGAGACGAGACGACTAAAGAATAACTTTATGATTACATATCGAAGTAGGAATTGTACACCGCTACACAACAACAGGCGCTGACGTATTTCAGAACATATCTGCCTATTCGTACTGTTTTGTCGTTTTCAAAGACTTCCTGGCGAACTTGGTTAGCACATTCTCCCTCAAACTGAGACATTTACTGCAATTTCGTACCTTATGGTCACTACAGTAGTTTAAAATGCTTAAGCAAGAATCTTTGTCACAACAGAACGGTGGTATGGAAAGAGGGCGGTATAAAAAAAAAAAAAGTAAATGAAGGGGAGCCAACAGCACGTGGTGTTCCCAGGCGGTCACCCATCCAAGTACTAACCACGCCCGATGTTGCTTAACTTCGGTGATCGGACGAGAACCGGTGTACTCAACATGGTATGGCCGTTGGCGCCCATATAATGTAGGCGCATGGCAGAATTCGCATTCGGTTCTTATCCCAACACACACAAAATCTTACTTTTCGGTCGAAAGCAGCCGCATTTTTTTTTATTGACAATTCGTCACGTTAGCGCGAACGCAATCCTGAGTTCCAAAACTTATGAGCCGGAAGGACGTGCTTCGTGTATTTTTTTTTGTGAGCTTTATAAATTTATTTATTAACATTACATCGTTACAAGCTAACAACTTTACAACATAAAACATGAACAGAATTGTAATTTTAAGCACTTCCTTCCGCAATCCGACGTGCCAGCAGAGCGACTGCCGAACTAGCGGGCGCGCCGCCGTGTGTGTGAGACGCGCAGCTTCTCGTTGCACCTCCTGTCATCCGCTTGGCGCGTGCAGCCTTCGACACTCGCGGAAGACGCATCTTGTCCCTGGCGTCCAGCGCAGGAGGGCTGGCGCGCGGCCGGCCGGCGTGTGGCCTGTGCGGGGTGTGGCAGTGTCTTGTTGGAGGGCGCCACTGCTGGCGATGTGAGCTTCCTCGCCTCGCCTCGCCTCGCCTCAGACGAGGTGTTTGCGTAATTTGCAGTGCATTCGCACCATTCCTGTCCCTGTGCCTGTCCCCGTCCCGACTTGTCCCGACTTTGCTCGACTGCCGCTCGCTGCCGCTCGGGTCGTGGCCCATATAACAGCGCAAGCACAAGAAACGTCTGCAGGAGATGAGGAGACGAGACGAGACGACTAAAGAATAACTTTATGATTACATATCGAAGTAGGAATTGTACACCGCTACACAACAACAGGCGCTGACGTATTTCAGAACATATCTGCCTATTCGTACTGTTTTGTCGTTTTCAAAGACTTCCTGGCGAACTTGGTTAGCACATTCTCCCTCAAACTGAGACATTTACTGCAATTTCGTACCTTATGGTCACTACAGTAGTTTAAAATGCTTAAGCAAGAATCTTTGTCACAACAGAACGGTGGTATGGAAAGAGGGCGGTATAAAAAAAAAAAAAGTAAATGAAGGGGAGCCAACAGCACGTGGTGTTCCCAGGCGGTCAACCATCCAAGTACTAACCACGCCCGATGTTGCTTAACTTCGGTGATCGGACGAGAACCGGTGTACTCAACATGGTATGGCCGTTGGCGCCCATATAATGTAGGCGCATGGCAGAATTCGCATTCGGTTCTTATCCCAACACACACAAAATCTTACTTTTCGGTCGAAAGCAGCCGCATTTTTTTTTATTGACAATTCGTCACGTTAGCGCGAACGCAATCCTGAGTTCCAAAACTTATGAGCCGGAAGGACGTGCTTCGTGTATTTTTTTTTTGTGAGCTTTATAAATTTATTTATTAACATTACATCGTTACAAGCTAACAACTTTACAACATAAAACATGAACAGAATTGTAATTTTAAGCACTTCCTTCCGCAATCCGACGTGCCAGCAGAGCGACTGCCGAACTAGCGGGCGCGCCGCCGTGTGTGTGAGACGCGCAGCTTCTCGTTGCACCTCCTGTCATCCGCTTGGCGCGTGCAGCCTTCGACACTCGCGGAAGACGCATCTTGTCCCTGGCGTCCAGCGCAGGAGGGCTGGCGCGCGGCCGGCCGGCGTGTGGCCTGTGCGGGGTGTGGCAGTGTCTTGTTGGAGGGCGCCACTGCTGGCGATGTGAGCTTCCTCGCCTCGCCTCGCCTCGCCTCAGACGAGGTGTTTGCGTAATTTGCAGTGCATTCGCACCATTCCTGTCCCTGTGCCTGTCCCCGTCCCGACTTGTCCCGACTTTGCTCGACTGCCGCTCGCTGCCGCTCGGGTCGTGGCCCATATAACAGCGCAAGCACAAGAAACGTCTGCAGGAGATGAGGAGACGAGACGAGACGACTAAAGAATAACTTTATGATTACATATCGAAGTAGGAATTGTACACCGCTACACAACAACAGGCGCTGACGTATTTCAGAACATATCTGCCTATTCGTACTGTTTTGTCGTTTTCAAAGACTTCCTGGCGAACTTGGTTAGCACATTCTCCCTCAAACTGAGACATTTACTGCAATTTCGTACCTTATGGTCACTACAGTAGTTTAAAATGCTTAAGCAAGAATCTTTGTCACAACAGAACGGTGGTATGGAAAGAGGGCGGTATAAAAAAAAAAAAAGTAAATGAAGGGGAGCCAACAGCACGTGGTGTTCCCAGGCGGTCACCCATCCAAGTACTAACCACGCCCGATGTTGCTTAACTTCGGTGATCGGACGAGAACCGGTGTACTCAACATGGTATGGCCGTTGGCGCCCATATAATGTAGGCGCATGGCAGAATTCGCATTCGGTTCTTATCCCAACACACACAAAATCTTACTTTTCGGTCGAAAGCAGCCGCATTTTTTTTTATTGACAATTCGTCACGTTAGCGCGAACGCAATCCTGAGTTCCAAAACTTATGAGCCGGAAGGACGTGCTTCGTGTATTTTTTTTTGTGAGCTTTATAAATTTATTTATTAACATTACATCGTTACAAGCTAACAACTTTACAACATAAAACATGAACAGAATTGTAATTTTAAGCACTTCCTTCCGCAATCCGACGTGCCAGCAGAGCGACTGCCGAACTAGCGGGCGCGCCGCCGTGTGTGTGAGACGCGCAGCTTCTCGTTGCACCTCCTGTCATCCGCTTGGCGCGTGCAGCCTTCGACACTCGCGGAAGACGCATCTTGTCCCTGGCGTCCAGCGCAGGAGGGCTGGCGCGCGGCCGGCCGGCGTGTGGCCTGTGCGGGGTGTGGCAGTGTCTTGTTGGAGGGCGCCACTGCTGGCGATGTGAGCTTCCTCGCCTCGCCTCGCCTCGCCTCAGACGAGGTGTTTGCGTAATTTGCAGTGCATTCGCACCATTCCTGTCCCTGTGCCTGTCCCCGTCCCGACTTGTCCCGACTTTGCTCGACTGCCGCTCGCTGCCGCTCGGGTCGTGGCCCATATAACAGCGCAAGCACAAGAAACGTCTGCAGGAGATGAGGAGACGAGACGAGACGACTAAAGAATAACTTTATGATTACATATCGAAGTAGGAATTGTACACCGCTACACAACAACAGGCGCTGACGTATTTCAGAACATATCTGCCTATTCGTACTGTTTTGTCGTTTTCAAAGACTTCCTGGCGAACTTGGTTAGCACATTCTCCCTCAAACTGAGACATTTACTGCAATTTCGTACCTTATGGTCACTACAGTAGTTTAAAATGCTTAAGCAAGAATCTTTGTCACAACAGAACGGTGGTATGGAAAGAGGGCGGTATAAAAAAAAAAAAAGTAAATGAAGGGGAGCCAACAGCACGTGGTGTTCCCAGGCGGTCAACCATCCAAGTACTAACCACGCCCGATGTTGCTTAACTTCGGTGATCGGACGAGAACCGGTGTACTCAACATGGTATGGCCGTTGGCGCCCATATAATGTAGGCGCATGGCAGAATTCGCATTCGGTTCTTATCCCAACACACACAAAATCTTACTTTTCGGTCGAAAGCAGCCGCATTTTTTTTTATTGACAATTCGTCACGTTAGCGCGAACGCAATCCTGAGTTCCAAAACTTATGAGCCGGAAGGACGTGCTTCGTGTATTTTTTTTTTGTGAGCTTTATAAATTTATTTATTAACATTACATCGTTACAAGCTAACAACTTTACAACATAAAACATGAACAGAATTGTAATTTTAAGCACTTCCTTCCGCAATCCGACGTGCCAGCAGAGCGACTGCCGAACTAGCGGGCGCGCCGCCGTGTGTGTGAGACGCGCAGCTTCTCGTTGCACCTCCTGTCATCCGCTTGGCGCGTGCAGCCTTCGACACTCGCGGAAGACGCATCTTGTCCCTGGCGTCCAGCGCAGGAGGGCTGGCGCGCGGCCGGCCGGCGTGTGGCCTGTGCGGGGTGTGGCAGTGTCTTGTTGGAGGGCGCCACTGCTGGCGATGTGAGCTTCCTCGCCTCGCCTCGCCTCGCCTCAGACGAGGTGTTTGCGTAATTTGCAGTGCATTCGCACCATTCCTGTCCCTGTGCCTGTCCCCGTCCCGACTTGTCCCGACTTTGCTCGACTGCCGCTCGCTGCCGCTCGGGTCGTGGCCCATATAACAGCGCAAGCACAAGAAACGTCTGCAGGAGATGAGGAGACGAGACGAGACGACTAAAGAATAACTTTATGATTACATATCGAAGTAGGAATTGTACACCGCTACACAACAACAGGCGCTGACGTATTTCAGAACATATCTGCCTATTCGTACTGTTTTGTCGTTTTCAAAGACTTCCTGGCGAACTTGGTTAGCACATTCTCCCTCAAACTGAGACATTTACTGCAATTTCGTACCTTATGGTCACTACAGTAGTTTAAAATGCTTAAGCAAGAATCTTTGTCACAACAGAACGGTGGTATGGAAAGAGGGCGGTATAAAAAAAAAAAAAGTAAATGAAGGGGAGCCAACAGCACGTGGTGTTCCCAGGCGGTCACCCATCCAAGTACTAACCACGCCCGATGTTGCTTAACTTCGGTGATCGGACGAGAACCGGTGTACTCAACATGGTATGGCCGTTGGCGCCCATATAATGTAGGCGCATGGCAGAATTCGCATTCGGTTCTTATCCCAACACACACAAAATCTTACTTTTCGGTCGAAAGCAGCCGCATTTTTTTTTATTGACAATTCGTCACGTTAGCGCGAACGCAATCCTGAGTTCCAAAACTTATGAGCCGGAAGGACGTGCTTCGTGTATTTTTTTTTGTGAGCTTTATAAATTTATTTATTAACATTACATCGTTACAAGCTAACAACTTTACAACATAAAACATGAACAGAATTGTAATTTTAAGCACTTCCTTCCGCAATCCGACGTGCCAGCAGAGCGACTGCCGAACTAGCGGGCGCGCCGCCGTGTGTGTGAGACGCGCAGCTTCTCGTTGCACCTCCTGTCATCCGCTTGGCGCGTGCAGCCTTCGACACTCGCGGAAGACGCATCTTGTCCCTGGCGTCCAGCGCAGGAGGGCTGGCGCGCGGCCGGCCGGCGTGTGGCCTGTGCGGGGTGTGGCAGTGTCTTGTTGGAGGGCGCCACTGCTGGCGATGTGAGCTTCCTCGCCTCGCCTCGCCTCGCCTCAGACGAGGTGTTTGCGTAATTTGCAGTGCATTCGCACCATTCCTGTCCCTGTGCCTGTCCCCGTCCCGACTTGTCCCGACTTTGCTCGACTGCCGCTCGCTGCCGCTCGGGTCGTGGCCCATATAACAGCGCAAGCACAAGAAACGTCTGCAGGAGATGAGGAGACGAGACGAGACGACTAAAGAATAACTTTATGATTACATATCGAAGTAGGAATTGTACACCGCTACACAACAACAGGCGCTGACGTATTTCAGAACATATCTGCCTATTCGTACTGTTTTGTCGTTTTCAAAGACTTCCTGGCGAACTTGGTTAGCACATTCTCCCTCAAACTGAGACATTTACTGCAATTTCGTACCTTATGGTCACTACAGTAGTTTAAAATGCTTAAGCAAGAATCTTTGTCACAACAGAACGGTGGTATGGAAAGAGGGCGGTATAAAAAAAAAAAAAGTAAATGAAGGGGAGCCAACAGCACGTGGTGTTCCCAGGCGGTCACCCATCCAAGTACTAACCACGCCCGATGTTGCTTAACTTCGGTGATCGGACGAGAACCGGTGTACTCAACATGGTATGGCCGTTGGCGCCCATATAATGTAGGCGCATGGCAGAATTCGCATTCGGTTCTTATCCCAACACACACAAAATCTTACTTTTCGGTCGAAAGCAGCCGCATTTTTTTTTATTGACAATTCGTCACGTTAGCGCGAACGCAATCCTGAGTTCCAAAACTTATGAGCCGGAAGGACGTGCTTCGTGTATTTTTTTTTGTGAGCTTTATAAATTTATTTATTAACATTACATCGTTACAAGCTAACAACTTTACAACATAAAACATGAACAGAATTGTAATTTTAAGCACTTCCTTCCGCAATCCGACGTGCCAGCAGAGCGACTGCCGAACTAGCGGGCGCGCCGCCGTGTGTGTGAGACGCGCAGCTTCTCGTTGCACCTCCTGTCATCCGCTTGGCGCGTGCAGCCTTCGACACTCGCGGAAGACGCATCTTGTCCCTGGCGTCCAGCGCAGGAGGGCTGGCGCGCGGCCGGCCGGCGTGTGGCCTGTGCGGGGTGTGGCAGTGTCTTGTTGGAGGGCGCCACTGCTGGCGATGTGAGCTTCCTCGCCTCGCCTCGCCTCGCCTCAGACGAGGTGTTTGCGTAATTTGCAGTGCATTCGCACCATTCCTGTCCCTGTGCCTGTCCCCGTCCCGACTTGTCCCGACTTTGCTCGACTGCCGCTCGCTGCCGCTCGGGTCGTGGCCCATATAACAGCGCAAGCACAAGAAACGTCTGCAGGAGATGAGGAGACGAGACGAGACGACTAAAGAATAACTTTATGATTACATATCGAAGTAGGAATTGTACACCGCTACACAACAACAGGCGCTGACGTATTTCAGAACATATCTGCCTATTCGTACTGTTTTGTCGTTTTCAAAGACTTCCTGGCGAACTTGGTTAGCACATTCTCCCTCAAACTGAGACATTTACTGCAATTTCGTACCTTATGGTCACTACAGTAGTTTAAAATGCTTAAGCAAGAATCTTTGTCACAACAGAACGGTGGTATGGAAAGAGGGCGGTATAAAAAAAAAAAAAGTAAATGAAGGGGAGCCAACAGCACGTGGTGTTCCCAGGCGGTCACCCATCCAAGTACTAACCACGCCCGATGTTGCTTAACTTCGGTGATCGGACGAGAACCGGTGTACTCAACATGGTATGGCCGTTGGCGCCCATATAATGTAGGCGCATGGCAGAATTCGCATTCGGTTCTTATCCCAACACACACAAAATCTTACTTTTCGGTCGAAAGCAGCCGCATTTTTTTTTATTGACAATTCGTCACGTTAGCGCGAACGCAATCCTGAGTTCCAAAACTTATGAGCCGGAAGGACGTGCTTCGTGTATTTTTTTTTGTGAGCTTTATAAATTTATTTATTAACATTACATCGTTACAAGCTAACAACTTTACAACATAAAACATGAACAGAATTGTAATTTTAAGCACTTCCTTCCGCAATCCGACGTGCCAGCAGAGCGACTGCCGAACTAGCGGGCGCGCCGCCGTGTGTGTGAGACGCGCAGCTTCTCGTTGCACCTCCTGTCATCCGCTTGGCGCGTGCAGCCTTCGACACTCGCGGAAGACGCATCTTGTCCCTGGCGTCCAGCGCAGGAGGGCTGGCGCGCGGCCGGCCGGCGTGTGGCCTGTGCGGGGTGTGGCAGTGTCTTGTTGGAGGGCGCCACTGCTGGCGATGTGAGCTTCCTCGCCTCGCCTCGCCTCGCCTCAGACGAGGTGTTTGCGTAATTTGCAGTGCATTCGCACCATTCCTGTCCCTGTGCCTGTCCCCGTCCCGACTTGTCCCGACTTTGCTCGACTGCCGCTCGCTGCCGCTCGGGTCGTGGCCCATATAACAGCGCAAGCACAAGAAACGTCTGCAGGAGATGAGGAGACGAGACGAGACGACTAAAGAATAACTTTATGATTACATATCGAAGTAGGAATTGTACACCGCTACACAACAACAGGCGCTGACGTATTTCAGAACATATCTGCCTATTCGTACTGTTTTGTCGTTTTCAAAGACTTCCTGGCGAACTTGGTTAGCACATTCTCCCTCAAACTGAGACATTTACTGCAATTTCGTACCTTATGGTCACTACAGTAGTTTAAAATGCTTAAGCAAGAATCTTTGTCACAACAGAACGGTGGTATGGAAAGAGGGCGGTATAAAAAAAAAAAAAGTAAATGAAGGGGAGCCAACAGCACGTGGTGTTCCCAGGCGGTCAACCATCCAAGTACTAACCACGCCCGATGTTGCTTAACTTCGGTGATCGGACGAGAACCGGTGTACTCAACATGGTATGGCCGTTGGCGCCCATATAATGTAGGCGCATGGCAGAATTCGCATTCGGTTCTTATCCCAACACACACAAAATCTTACTTTTCGGTCGAAAGCAGCCGCATTTTTTTTTATTGACAATTCGTCACGTTAGCGCGAACGCAATCCTGAGTTCCAAAACTTATGAGCCGGAAGGACGTGCTTCGTGTATTTTTTTTTTGTGAGCTTTATAAATTTATTTATTAACATTACATCGTTACAAGCTAACAACTTTACAACATAAAACATGAACAGAATTGTAATTTTAAGCACTTCCTTCCGCAATCCGACGTGCCAGCAGAGCGACTGCCGAACTAGCGGGCGCGCCGCCGTGTGTGTGAGACGCGCAGCTTCTCGTTGCACCTCCTGTCATCCGCTTGGCGCGTGCAGCCTTCGACACTCGCGGAAGACGCATCTTGTCCCTGGCGTCCAGCGCAGGAGGGCTGGCGCGCGGCCGGCCGGCGTGTGGCCTGTGCGGGGTGTGGCAGTGTCTTGTTGGAGGGCGCCACTGCTGGCGATGTGAGCTTCCTCGCCTCGCCTCGCCTCGCCTCAGACGAGGTGTTTGCGTAATTTGCAGTGCATTCGCACCATTCCTGTCCCTGTGCCTGTCCCCGTCCCGACTTGTCCCGACTTTGCTCGACTGCCGCTCGCTGCCGCTCGGGTCGTGGCCCATATAACAGCGCAAGCACAAGAAACGTCTGCAGGAGATGAGGAGACGAGACGAGACGACTAAAGAATAACTTTATGATTACATATCGAAGTAGGAATTGTACACCGCTACACAACAACAGGCGCTGACGTATTTCAGAACATATCTGCCTATTCGTACTGTTTTGTCGTTTTCAAAGACTTCCTGGCGAACTTGGTTAGCACATTCTCCCTCAAACTGAGACATTTACTGCAATTTCGTACCTTATGGTCACTACAGTAGTTTAAAATGCTTAAGCAAGAATCTTTGTCACAACAGAACGGTGGTATGGAAAGAGGGCGGTATAAAAAAAAAAAAAGTAAATGAAGGGGAGCCAACAGCACGTGGTGTTCCCAGGCGGTCACCCATCCAAGTACTAACCACGCCCGATGTTGCTTAACTTCGGTGATCGGACGAGAACCGGTGTACTCAACATGGTATGGCCGTTGGCGCCCATATAATGTAGGCGCATGGCAGAATTCGCATTCGGTTCTTATCCCAACACACACAAAATCTTACTTTTCGGTCGAAAGCAGCCGCATTTTTTTTTATTGACAATTCGTCACGTTAGCGCGAACGCAATCCTGAGTTCCAAAACTTATGAGCCGGAAGGACGTGCTTCGTGTATTTTTTTTTGTGAGCTTTATAAATTTATTTATTAACATTACATCGTTACAAGCTAACAACTTTACAACATAAAACATGAACAGAATTGTAATTTTAAGCACTTCCTTCCGCAATCCGACGTGCCAGCAGAGCGACTGCCGAACTAGCGGGCGCGCCGCCGTGTGTGTGAGACGCGCAGCTTCTCGTTGCACCTCCTGTCATCCGCTTGGCGCGTGCAGCCTTCGACACTCGCGGAAGACGCATCTTGTCCCTGGCGTCCAGCGCAGGAGGGCTGGCGCGCGGCCGGCCGGCGTGTGGCCTGTGCGGGGTGTGGCAGTGTCTTGTTGGAGGGCGCCACTGCTGGCGATGTGAGCTTCCTCGCCTCGCCTCGCCTCGCCTCAGACGAGGTGTTTGCGTAATTTGCAGTGCATTCGCACCATTCCTGTCCCTGTGCCTGTCCCCGTCCCGACTTGTCCCGACTTTGCTCGACTGCCGCTCGCTGCCGCTCGGGTCGTGGCCCATATAACAGCGCAAGCACAAGAAACGTCTGCAGGAGATGAGGAGACGAGACGAGACGACTAAAGAATAACTTTATGATTACATATCGAAGTAGGAATTGTACACCGCTACACAACAACAGGCGCTGACGTATTTCAGAACATATCTGCCTATTCGTACTGTTTTGTCGTTTTCAAAGACTTCCTGGCGAACTTGGTTAGCACATTCTCCCTCAAACTGAGACATTTACTGCAATTTCGTACCTTATGGTCACTACAGTAGTTTAAAATGCTTAAGCAAGAATCTTTGTCACAACAGAACGGTGGTATGGAAAGAGGGCGGTATAAAAAAAAAAAAAGTAAATGAAGGGGAGCCAACAGCACGTGGTGTTCCCAGGCGGTCAACCATCCAAGTACTAACCACGCCCGATGTTGCTTAACTTCGGTGATCGGACGAGAACCGGTGTACTCAACATGGTATGGCCGTTGGCGCCCATATAATGTAGGCGCATGGCAGAATTCGCATTCGGTTCTTATCCCAACACACACAAAATCTTACTTTTCGGTCGAAAGCAGCCGCATTTTTTTTTATTGACAATTCGTCACGTTAGCGCGAACGCAATCCTGAGTTCCAAAACTTATGAGCCGGAAGGACGTGCTTCGTGTATTTTTTTTTTGTGAGCTTTATAAATTTATTTATTAACATTACATCGTTACAAGCTAACAACTTTACAACATAAAACATGAACAGAATTGTAATTTTAAGCACTTCCTTCCGCAATCCGACGTGCCAGCAGAGCGACTGCCGAACTAGCGGGCGCGCCGCCGTGTGTGTGAGACGCGCAGCTTCTCGTTGCACCTCCTGTCATCCGCTTGGCGCGTGCAGCCTTCGACACTCGCGGAAGACGCATCTTGTCCCTGGCGTCCAGCGCAGGAGGGCTGGCGCGCGGCCGGCCGGCGTGTGGCCTGTGCGGGGTGTGGCAGTGTCTTGTTGGAGGGCGCCACTGCTGGCGATGTGAGCTTCCTCGCCTCGCCTCGCCTCGCCTCAGACGAGGTGTTTGCGTAATTTGCAGTGCATTCGCACCATTCCTGTCCCTGTGCCTGTCCCCGTCCCGACTTGTCCCGACTTTGCTCGACTGCCGCTCGCTGCCGCTCGGGTCGTGGCCCATATAACAGCGCAAGCACAAGAAACGTCTGCAGGAGATGAGGAGACGAGACGAGACGACTAAAGAATAACTTTATGATTACATATCGAAGTAGGAATTGTACACCGCTACACAACAACAGGCGCTGACGTATTTCAGAACATATCTGCCTATTCGTACTGTTTTGTCGTTTTCAAAGACTTCCTGGCGAACTTGGTTAGCACATTCTCCCTCAAACTGAGACATTTACTGCAATTTCGTACCTTATGGTCACTACAGTAGTTTAAAATGCTTAAGCAAGAATCTTTGTCACAACAGAACGGTGGTATGGAAAGAGGGCGGTATAAAAAAAAAAAAAGTAAATGAAGGGGAGCCAAC
The DNA here is from genome assembly GCF_021461385.2 of Schistocerca piceifrons. Lineage (NCBI taxonomy): Eukaryota > Metazoa > Arthropoda > Insecta > Orthoptera > Acrididae > Schistocerca > Schistocerca piceifrons. The sequence goes on along the minus strand of NW_025728351.1, from coordinate 23,555 downwards.
AGCACGTGGTGTTCCCAGGCGGTCACCCATCCAAGTACTAACCACGCCCGATGTTGCTTAACTTCGGTGATCGGACGAGAACCGGTGTACTCAACATGGTATGGCCGTTGGCGCCCATATAATGTAGGCGCATGGCAGAATTCGCATTCGGTTCTTATCCCAACACACACAAAATCTTACTTTTCGGTCGAAAGCAGCCGCATTTTTTTTTATTGACAATTCGTCACGTTAGCGCGAACGCAATCCTGAGTTCCAAAACTTATGAGCCGGAAGGACGTGCTTCGTGTATTTTTTTTTTTGTGAGCTTTATAAATTTATTTATTAACATTACATCGTTACAAGCTAACAACTTTACAACATAAAACATGAACAGAATTGTAATTTTAAGCACTTCCTTCCGCAATCCGACGTGCCAGCAGAGCGACTGCCGAACTAGCGGGCGCGCCGCCGTGTGTGTGAGACGCGCAGCTTCTCGTTGCACCTCCTGTCATCCGCTTGGCGCGTGCAGCCTTCGACACTCGCGGAAGACGCATCTTGTCCCTGGCGTCCAGCGCAGGAGGGCTGGCGCGCGGCCGGCCGGCGTGTGGCCTGTGCGGGGTGTGGCAGTGTCTTGTTGGAGGGCGCCACTGCTGGCGATGTGAGCTTCCTCGCCTCGCCTCAGACGAGGTGTTTGCGTAATTTGCAGTGCATTCGCACCATTCCTGTCCCTGTGCCTGTCCCCGTCCCGACTTGTCCCGACTTTGCTCGACTGCCGCTCGCTGCCGCTCGGGTCGTGGCCCATATAACAGCGCAAGCACAAGAAACGTCTGCAGGAGATGAGGAGACGAGACGAGACGACTAAAGAATAACTTTATGATTACATATCGAAGTAGGAATTGTACACCGCTACACAACAACAGGCGCTGACGTATTTCAGAACATATCTGCCTATTCGTACTGTTTTGTCGTTTTCAAAGACTTCCTGGCGAACTTGGTTAGCACATTCTCCCTCAAACTGAGACATTTACTGCAATTTCGTACCTTATGGTCACTACAGTAGTTTAAAATGCTTAAGCAAGAATCTTTGTCACAACAGAACGGTGGTATGGAAAGAGGGCGGTATAAAAAAAAAAAAAGTAAATGAAGGGGAGCCAACAGCACGTGGTGTTCCCAGGCGGTCACCCATCCAAGTACTAACCACGCCCGATGTTGCTTAACTTCGGTGATCGGACGAGAACCGGTGTACTCAACATGGTATGGCCGTTGGCGCCCATATAATGTAGGCGCATGGCAGAATTCGCATTCGGTTCTTATCCCAACACACACAAAATCTTACTTTTCGGTCGAAAGCAGCCGCATTTTTTTTTATTGACAATTCGTCACGTTAGCGCGAACGCAATCCTGAGTTCCAAAACTTATGAGCCGGAAGGACGTGCTTCGTGTATTTTTTTTTTTGTGAGCTTTATAAATTTATTTATTAACATTACATCGTTACAAGCTAACAACTTTACAACATAAAACATGAACAGAATTGTAATTTTAAGCACTTCCTTCCGCAATCCGACGTGCCAGCAGAGCGACTGCCGAACTAGCGGGCGCGCCGCCGTGTGTGTGAGACGCGCAGCTTCTCGTTGCACCTCCTGTCATCCGCTTGGCGCGTGCAGCCTTCGACACTCGCGGAAGACGCATCTTGTCCCTGGCGTCCAGCGCAGGAGGGCTGGCGCGCGGCCGGCCGGCGTGTGGCCTGTGCGGGGTGTGGCAGTGTCTTGTTGGAGGGCGCCACTGCTGGCGATGTGAGCTTCCTCGCCTCGCCTCAGACGAGGTGTTTGCGTAATTTGCAGTGCATTCGCACCATTCCTGTCCCTGTGCCTGTCCCCGTCCCGACTTGTCCCGACTTTGCTCGACTGCCGCTCGCTGCCGCTCGGGTCGTGGCCCATATAACAGCGCAAGCACAAGAAACGTCTGCAGGAGATGAGGAGACGAGACGAGACGACTAAAGAATAACTTTATGATTACATATCGAAGTAGGAATTGTACACCGCTACACAACAACAGGCGCTGACGTATTTCAGAACATATCTGCCTATTCGTACTGTTTTGTCGTTTTCAAAGACTTCCTGGCGAACTTGGTTAGCACATTCTCCCTCAAACTGAGACATTTACTGCAATTTCGTACCTTATGGTCACTACAGTAGTTTAAAATGCTTAAGCAAGAATCTTTGTCACAACAGAACGGTGGTATGGAAAGAGGGCGGTATAAAAAAAAAAAAAGTAAATGAAGGGGAGCCAACAGCACGTGGTGTTCCCAGGCGGTCACCCATCCAAGTACTAACCACGCCCGATGTTGCTTAACTTCGGTGATCGGACGAGAACCGGTGTACTCAACATGGTATGGCCGTTGGCGCCCATATAATGTAGGCGCATGGCAGAATTCGCATTCGGTTCTTATCCCAACACACACAAAATCTTACTTTTCGGTCGAAAGCAGCCGCATTTTTTTTTATTGACAATTCGTCACGTTAGCGCGAACGCAATCCTGAGTTCCAAAACTTATGAGCCGGAAGGACGTGCTTCGTGTATTTTTTTTTGTGAGCTTTATAAATTTATTTATTAACATTACATCGTTACAAGCTAACAACTTTACAACATAAAACATGAACAGAATTGTAATTTTAAGCACTTCCTTCCGCAATCCGACGTGCCAGCAGAGCGACTGCCGAACTAGCGGGCGCGCCGCCGTGTGTGTGAGACGCGCAGCTTCTCGTTGCACCTCCTGTCATCCGCTTGGCGCGTGCAGCCTTCGACACTCGCGGAAGACGCATCTTGTCCCTGGCGTCCAGCGCAGGAGGGCTGGCGCGCGGCCGGCCGGCGTGTGGCCTGTGCGGGGTGTGGCAGTGTCTTGTTGGAGGGCGCCACTGCTGGCGATGTGAGCTTCCTCGCCTCGCCTCGCCTCGCCTCAGACGAGGTGTTTGCGTAATTTGCAGTGCATTCGCACCATTCCTGTCCCTGTGCCTGTCCCCGTCCCGACTTGTCCCGACTTTGCTCGACTGCCGCTCGCTGCCGCTCGGGTCGTGGCCCATATAACAGCGCAAGCACAAGAAACGTCTGCAGGAGATGAGGAGACGAGACGAGACGACTAAAGAATAACTTTATGATTACATATCGAAGTAGGAATTGTACACCGCTACACAACAACAGGCGCTGACGTATTTCAGAACATATCTGCCTATTCGTACTGTTTTGTCGTTTTCAAAGACTTCCTGGCGAACTTGGTTAGCACATTCTCCCTCAAACTGAGACATTTACTGCAATTTCGTACCTTATGGTCACTACAGTAGTTTAAAATGCTTAAGCAAGAATCTTTGTCACAACAGAACGGTGGTATGGAAAGAGGGCGGTATAAAAAAAAAAAAAGTAAATGAAGGGGAGCCAACAGCACGTGGTGTTCCCAGGCGGTCAACCATCCAAGTACTAACCACGCCCGATGTTGCTTAACTTCGGTGATCGGACGAGAACCGGTGTACTCAACATGGTATGGCCGTTGGCGCCCATATAATGTAGGCGCATGGCAGAATTCGCATTCGGTTCTTATCCCAACACACACAAAATCTTACTTTTCGGTCGAAAGCAGCCGCATTTTTTTTTATTGACAATTCGTCACGTTAGCGCGAACGCAATCCTGAGTTCCAAAACTTATGAGCCGGAAGGACGTGCTTCGTGTATTTTTTTTTTGTGAGCTTTATAAATTTATTTATTAACATTACATCGTTACAAGCTAACAACTTTACAACATAAAACATGAACAGAATTGTAATTTTAAGCACTTCCTTCCGCAATCCGACGTGCCAGCAGAGCGACTGCCGAACTAGCGGGCGCGCCGCCGTGTGTGTGAGACGCGCAGCTTCTCGTTGCACCTCCTGTCATCCGCTTGGCGCGTGCAGCCTTCGACACTCGCGGAAGACGCATCTTGTCCCTGGCGTCCAGCGCAGGAGGGCTGGCGCGCGGCCGGCCGGCGTGTGGCCTGTGCGGGGTGTGGCAGTGTCTTGTTGGAGGGCGCCACTGCTGGCGATGTGAGCTTCCTCGCCTCGCCTCAGACGAGGTGTTTGCGTAATTTGCAGTGCATTCGCACCATTCCTGTCCCTGTGCCTGTCCCCGTCCCGACTTGTCCCGACTTTGCTCGACTGCCGCTCGCTGCCGCTCGGGTCGTGGCCCATATAACAGCGCAAGCACAAGAAACGTCTGCAGGAGATGAGGAGACGAGACGAGACGACTAAAGAATAACTTTATGATTACATATCGAAGTAGGAATTGTACACCGCTACACAACAACAGGCGCTGACGTATTTCAGAACATATCTGCCTATTCGTACTGTTTTGTCGTTTTCAAAGACTTCCTGGCGAACTTGGTTAGCACATTCTCCCTCAAACTGAGACATTTACTGCAATTTCGTACCTTATGGTCACTACAGTAGTTTAAAATGCTTAAGCAAGAATCTTTGTCACAACAGAACGGTGGTATGGAAAGAGGGCGGTATAAAAAAAAAAAAAGTAAATGAAGGGGAGCCAACAGCACGTGGTGTTCCCAGGCGGTCACCCATCCAAGTACTAACCACGCCCGATGTTGCTTAACTTCGGTGATCGGACGAGAACCGGTGTACTCAACATGGTATGGCCGTTGGCGCCCATATAATGTAGGCGCATGGCAGAATTCGCATTCGGTTCTTATCCCAACACACACAAAATCTTACTTTTCGGTCGAAAGCAGCCGCATTTTTTTTTATTGACAATTCGTCACGTTAGCGCGAACGCAATCCTGAGTTCCAAAACTTATGAGCCGGAAGGACGTGCTTCGTGTATTTTTTTTTGTGAGCTTTATAAATTTATTTATTAACATTACATCGTTACAAGCTAACAACTTTACAACATAAAACATGAACAGAATTGTAATTTTAAGCACTTCCTTCCGCAATCCGACGTGCCAGCAGAGCGACTGCCGAACTAGCGGGCGCGCCGCCGTGTGTGTGAGACGCGCAGCTTCTCGTTGCACCTCCTGTCATCCGCTTGGCGCGTGCAGCCTTCGACACTCGCGGAAGACGCATCTTGTCCCTGGCGTCCAGCGCAGGAGGGCTGGCGCGCGGCCGGCCGGCGTGTGGCCTGTGCGGGGTGTGGCAGTGTCTTGTTGGAGGGCGCCACTGCTGGCGATGTGAGCTTCCTCGCCTCGCCTCGCCTCGCCTCAGACGAGGTGTTTGCGTAATTTGCAGTGCATTCGCACCATTCCTGTCCCTGTGCCTGTCCCCGTCCCGACTTGTCCCGACTTTGCTCGACTGCCGCTCGCTGCCGCTCGGGTCGTGGCCCATATAACAGCGCAAGCACAAGAAACGTCTGCAGGAGATGAGGAGACGAGACGAGACGACTAAAGAATAACTTTATGATTACATATCGAAGTAGGAATTGTACACCGCTACACAACAACAGGCGCTGACGTATTTCAGAACATATCTGCCTATTCGTACTGTTTTGTCGTTTTCAAAGACTTCCTGGCGAACTTGGTTAGCACATTCTCCCTCAAACTGAGACATTTACTGCAATTTCGTACCTTATGGTCACTACAGTAGTTTAAAATGCTTAAGCAAGAATCTTTGTCACAACAGAACGGTGGTATGGAAAGAGGGCGGTATAAAAAAAAAAAAAGTAAATGAAGGGGAGCCAACAGCACGTGGTGTTCCCAGGCGGTCAACCATCCAAGTACTAACCACGCCCGATGTTGCTTAACTTCGGTGATCGGACGAGAACCGGTGTACTCAACATGGTATGGCCGTTGGCGCCCATATAATGTAGGCGCATGGCAGAATTCGCATTCGGTTCTTATCCCAACACACACAAAATCTTACTTTTCGGTCGAAAGCAGCCGCATTTTTTTTTATTGACAATTCGTCACGTTAGCGCGAACGCAATCCTGAGTTCCAAAACTTATGAGCCGGAAGGACGTGCTTCGTGTATTTTTTTTTTGTGAGCTTTATAAATTTATTTATTAACATTACATCGTTACAAGCTAACAACTTTACAACATAAAACATGAACAGAATTGTAATTTTAAGCACTTCCTTCCGCAATCCGACGTGCCAGCAGAGCGACTGCCGAACTAGCGGGCGCGCCGCCGTGTGTGTGAGACGCGCAGCTTCTCGTTGCACCTCCTGTCATCCGCTTGGCGCGTGCAGCCTTCGACACTCGCGGAAGACGCATCTTGTCCCTGGCGTCCAGCGCAGGAGGGCTGGCGCGCGGCCGGCCGGCGTGTGGCCTGTGCGGGGTGTGGCAGTGTCTTGTTGGAGGGCGCCACTGCTGGCGATGTGAGCTTCCTCGCCTCGCCTCGCCTCGCCTCAGACGAGGTGTTTGCGTAATTTGCAGTGCATTCGCACCATTCCTGTCCCTGTGCCTGTCCCCGTCCCGACTTGTCCCGACTTTGCTCGACTGCCGCTCGCTGCCGCTCGGGTCGTGGCCCATATAACAGCGCAAGCACAAGAAACGTCTGCAGGAGATGAGGAGACGAGACGAGACGACTAAAGAATAACTTTATGATTACATATCGAAGTAGGAATTGTACACCGCTACACAACAACAGGCGCTGACGTATTTCAGAACATATCTGCCTATTCGTACTGTTTTGTCGTTTTCAAAGACTTCCTGGCGAACTTGGTTAGCACATTCTCCCTCAAACTGAGACATTTACTGCAATTTCGTACCTTATGGTCACTACAGTAGTTTAAAATGCTTAAGCAAGAATCTTTGTCACAACAGAACGGTGGTATGGAAAGAGGGCGGTATAAAAAAAAAAAAAGTAAATGAAGGGGAGCCAACAGCACGTGGTGTTCCCAGGCGGTCAACCATCCAAGTACTAACCACGCCCGATGTTGCTTAACTTCGGTGATCGGACGAGAACCGGTGTACTCAACATGGTATGGCCGTTGGCGCCCATATAATGTAGGCGCATGGCAGAATTCGCATTCGGTTCTTATCCCAACACACACAAAATCTTACTTTTCGGTCGAAAGCAGCCGCATTTTTTTTTATTGACAATTCGTCACGTTAGCGCGAACGCAATCCTGAGTTCCAAAACTTATGAGCCGGAAGGACGTGCTTCGTGTATTTTTTTTTTGTGAGCTTTATAAATTTATTTATTAACATTACATCGTTACAAGCTAACAACTTTACAACATAAAACATGAACAGAATTGTAATTTTAAGCACTTCCTTCCGCAATCCGACGTGCCAGCAGAGCGACTGCCGAACTAGCGGGCGCGCCGCCGTGTGTGTGAGACGCGCAGCTTCTCGTTGCACCTCCTGTCATCCGCTTGGCGCGTGCAGCCTTCGACACTCGCGGAAGACGCATCTTGTCCCTGGCGTCCAGCGCAGGAGGGCTGGCGCGCGGCCGGCCGGCGTGTGGCCTGTGCGGGGTGTGGCAGTGTCTTGTTGGAGGGCGCCACTGCTGGCGATGTGAGCTTCCTCGCCTCGCCTCGCCTCGCCTCAGACGAGGTGTTTGCGTAATTTGCAGTGCATTCGCACCATTCCTGTCCCTGTGCCTGTCCCCGTCCCGACTTGTCCCGACTTTGCTCGACTGCCGCTCGCTGCCGCTCGGGTCGTGGCCCATATAACAGCGCAAGCACAAGAAACGTCTGCAGGAGATGAGGAGACGAGACGAGACGACTAAAGAATAACTTTATGATTACATATCGAAGTAGGAATTGTACACCGCTACACAACAACAGGCGCTGACGTATTTCAGAACATATCTGCCTATTCGTACTGTTTTGTCGTTTTCAAAGACTTCCTGGCGAACTTGGTTAGCACATTCTCCCTCAAACTGAGACATTTACTGCAATTTCGTACCTTATGGTCACTACAGTAGTTTAAAATGCTTAAGCAAGAATCTTTGTCACAACAGAACGGTGGTATGGAAAGAGGGCGGTATAAAAAAAAAAAAAGTAAATGAAGGGGAGCCAACAGCACGTGGTGTTCCCAGGCGGTCAACCATCCAAGTACTAACCACGCCCGATGTTGCTTAACTTCGGTGATCGGACGAGAACCGGTGTACTCAACATGGTATGGCCGTTGGCGCCCATATAATGTAGGCGCATGGCAGAATTCGCATTCGGTTCTTATCCCAACACACACAAAATCTTACTTTTCGGTCGAAAGCAGCCGCATTTTTTTTTATTGACAATTCGTCACGTTAGCGCGAACGCAATCCTGAGTTCCAAAACTTATGAGCCGGAAGGACGTGCTTCGTGTATTTTTTTTTTGTGAGCTTTATAAATTTATTTATTAACATTACATCGTTACAAGCTAACAACTTTACAACATAAAACATGAACAGAATTGTAATTTTAAGCACTTCCTTCCGCAATCCGACGTGCCAGCAGAGCGACTGCCGAACTAGCGGGCGCGCCGCCGTGTGTGTGAGACGCGCAGCTTCTCGTTGCACCTCCTGTCATCCGCTTGGCGCGTGCAGCCTTCGACACTCGCGGAAGACGCATCTTGTCCCTGGCGTCCAGCGCAGGAGGGCTGGCGCGCGGCCGGCCGGCGTGTGGCCTGTGCGGGGTGTGGCAGTGTCTTGTTGGAGGGCGCCACTGCTGGCGATGTGAGCTTCCTCGCCTCGCCTCGCCTCGCCTCAGACGAGGTGTTTGCGTAATTTGCAGTGCATTCGCACCATTCCTGTCCCTGTGCCTGTCCCCGTCCCGACTTGTCCCGACTTTGCTCGACTGCCGCTCGCTGCCGCTCGGGTCGTGGCCCATATAACAGCGCAAGCACAAGAAACGTCTGCAGGAGATGAGGAGACGAGACGAGACGACTAAAGAATAACTTTATGATTACATATCGAAGTAGGAATTGTACACCGCTACACAACAACAGGCGCTGACGTATTTCAGAACATATCTGCCTATTCGTACTGTTTTGTCGTTTTCAAAGACTTCCTGGCGAACTTGGTTAGCACATTCTCCCTCAAACTGAGACATTTACTGCAATTTCGTACCTTATGGTCACTACAGTAGTTTAAAATGCTTAAGCAAGAATCTTTGTCACAACAGAACGGTGGTATGGAAAGAGGGCGGTATAAAAAAAAAAAAAGTAAATGAAGGGGAGCCAACAGCACGTGGTGTTCCCAGGCGGTCAACCATCCAAGTACTAACCACGCCCGATGTTGCTTAACTTCGGTGATCGGACGAGAACCGGTGTACTCAACATGGTATGGCCGTTGGCGCCCATATAATGTAGGCGCATGGCAGAATTCGCATTCGGTTCTTATCCCAACACACACAAAATCTTACTTTTCGGTCGAAAGCAGCCGCATTTTTTTTTATTGACAATTCGTCACGTTAGCGCGAACGCAATCCTGAGTTCCAAAACTTATGAGCCGGAAGGACGTGCTTCGTGTATTTTTTTTTTGTGAGCTTTATAAATTTATTTATTAACATTACATCGTTACAAGCTAACAACTTTACAACATAAAACATGAACAGAATTGTAATTTTAAGCACTTCCTTCCGCAATCCGACGTGCCAGCAGAGCGACTGCCGAACTAGCGGGCGCGCCGCCGTGTGTGTGAGACGCGCAGCTTCTCGTTGCACCTCCTGTCATCCGCTTGGCGCGTGCAGCCTTCGACACTCGCGGAAGACGCATCTTGTCCCTGGCGTCCAGCGCAGGAGGGCTGGCGCGCGGCCGGCCGGCGTGTGGCCTGTGCGGGGTGTGGCAGTGTCTTGTTGGAGGGCGCCACTGCTGGCGATGTGAGCTTCCTCGCCTCGCCTCGCCTCGCCTCAGACGAGGTGTTTGCGTAATTTGCAGTGCATTCGCACCATTCCTGTCCCTGTGCCTGTCCCCGTCCCGACTTGTCCCGACTTTGCTCGACTGCCGCTCGCTGCCGCTCGGGTCGTGGCCCATATAACAGCGCAAGCACAAGAAACGTCTGCAGGAGATGAGGAGACGAGACGAGACGACTAAAGAATAACTTTATGATTACATATCGAAGTAGGAATTGTACACCGCTACACAACAACAGGCGCTGACGTATTTCAGAACATATCTGCCTATTCGTACTGTTTTGTCGTTTTCAAAGACTTCCTGGCGAACTTGGTTAGCACATTCTCCCTCAAACTGAGACATTTACTGCAATTTCGTACCTTATGGTCACTACAGTAGTTTAAAATGCTTAAGCAAGAATCTTTGTCACAACAGAACGGTGGTATGGAAAGAGGGCGGTATAAAAAAAAAAAAAGTAAATGAAGGGGAGCCAACAGCACGTGGTGTTCCCAGGCGGTCACCCATCCAAGTACTAACCACGCCCGATGTTGCTTAACTTCGGTGATCGGACGAGAACCGGTGTACTCAACATGGTATGGCCGTTGGCGCCCATATAATGTAGGCGCATGGCAGAATTCGCATTCGGTTCTTATCCCAACACACACAAAATCTTACTTTTCGGTCGAAAGCAGCCGCATTTTTTTTTATTGACAATTCGTCACGTTAGCGCGAACGCAATCCTGAGTTCCAAAACTTATGAGCCGGAAGGACGTGCTTCGTGTATTTTTTTTTGTGAGCTTTATAAATTTATTTATTAACATTACATCGTTACAAGCTAACAACTTTACAACATAAAACATGAACAGAATTGTAATTTTAAGCACTTCCTTCCGCAATCCGACGTGCCAGCAGAGCGACTGCCGAACTAGCGGGCGCGCCGCCGTGTGTGTGAGACGCGCAGCTTCTCGTTGCACCTCCTGTCATCCGCTTGGCGCGTGCAGCCTTCGACACTCGCGGAAGACGCATCTTGTCCCTGGCGTCCAGCGCAGGAGGGCTGGCGCGCGGCCGGCCGGCGTGTGGCCTGTGCGGGGTGTGGCAGTGTCTTGTTGGAGGGCGCCACTGCTGGCGATGTGAGCTTCCTCGCCTCGCCTCGCCTCGCCTCAGACGAGGTGTTTGCGTAATTTGCAGTGCATTCGCACCATTCCTGTCCCTGTGCCTGTCCCCGTCCCGACTTGTCCCGACTTTGCTCGACTGCCGCTCGCTGCCGCTCGGGTCGTGGCCCATATAACAGCGCAAGCACAAGAAACGTCTGCAGGAGATGAGGAGACGAGACGAGACGACTAAAGAATAACTTTATGATTACATATCGAAGTAGGAATTGTACACCGCTACACAACAACAGGCGCTGACGTATTTCAGAACATATCTGCCTATTCGTACTGTTTTGTCGTTTTCAAAGACTTCCTGGCGAACTTGGTTAGCACATTCTCCCTCAAACTGAGACATTTACTGCAATTTCGTACCTTATGGTCACTACAGTAGTTTAAAATGCTTAAGCAAGAATCTTTGTCACAACAGAACGGTGGTATGGAAAGAGGGCGGTATAAAAAAAAAAAAAGTAAATGAAGGGGAGCCAACAGCACGTGGTGTTCCCAGGCGGTCAACCATCCAAGTACTAACCACGCCCGATGTTGCTTAACTTCGGTGATCGGACGAGAACCGGTGTACTCAACATGGTATGGCCGTTGGCGCCCATATAATGTAGGCGCATGGCAGAATTCGCATTCGGTTCTTATCCCAACACACACAAAATCTTACTTTTCGGTCGAAAGCAGCCGCATTTTTTTTTATTGACAATTCGTCACGTTAGCGCGAACGCAATCCTGAGTTCCAAAACTTATGAGCCGGAAGGACGTGCTTCGTGTATTTTTTTTTTGTGAGCTTTATAAATTTATTTATTAACATTACATCGTTACAAGCTAACAACTTTACAACATAAAACATGAACAGAATTGTAATTTTAAGCACTTCCTTCCGCAATCCGACGTGCCAGCAGAGCGACTGCCGAACTAGCGGGCGCGCCGCCGTGTGTGTGAGACGCGCAGCTTCTCGTTGCACCTCCTGTCATCCGCTTGGCGCGTGCAGCCTTCGACACTCGCGGAAGACGCATCTTGTCCCTGGCGTCCAGCGCAGGAGGGCTGGCGCGCGGCCGGCCGGCGTGTGGCCTGTGCGGGGTGTGGCAGTGTCTTGTTGGAGGGCGCCACTGCTGGCGATGTGAGCTTCCTCGCCTCGCCTCGCCTCGCCTCAGACGAGGTGTTTGCGTAATTTGCAGTGCATTCGCACCATTCCTGTCCCTGTGCCTGTCCCCGTCCCGACTTGTCCCGACTTTGCTCGACTGCCGCTCGCTGCCGCTCGGGTCGTGGCCCATATAACAGCGCAAGCACAAGAAACGTCTGCAGGAGATGAGGAGACGAGACGAGACGACTAAAGAATAACTTTATGATTACATATCGAAGTAGGAATTGTACACCGCTACACAACAACAGGCGCTGACGTATTTCAGAACATATCTGCCTATTCGTACTGTTTTGTCGTTTTCAAAGACTTCCTGGCGAACTTGGTTAGCACATTCTCCCTCAAACTGAGACATTTACTGCAATTTCGTACCTTATGGTCACTACAGTAGTTTAAAATGCTTAAGCAAGAATCTTTGTCACAACAGAACGGTGGTATGGAAAGAGGGCGGTATAAAAAAAAAAAAAGTAAATGAAGGGGAGCCAACAGCACGTGGTGTTCCCAGGCGGTCAACCATCCAAGTACTAACCACGCCCGATGTTGCTTAACTTCGGTGATCGGACGAGAACCGGTGTACTCAACATGGTATGGCCGTTGGCGCCCATATAATGTAGGCGCATGGCAGAATTCGCATTCGGTTCTTATCCCAACACACACAAAATCTTACTTTTCGGTCGAAAGCAGCCGCATTTTTTTTTATTGACAATTCGTCACGTTAGCGCGAACGCAATCCTGAGTTCCAAAACTTATGAGCCGGAAGGACGTGCTTCGTGTATTTTTTTTTTGTGAGCTTTATAAATTTATTTATTAACATTACATCGTTACAAGCTAACAACTTTACAACATAAAACATGAACAGAATTGTAATTTTAAGCACTTCCTTCCGCAATCCGACGTGCCAGCAGAGCGACTGCCGAACTAGCGGGCGCGCCGCCGTGTGTGTGAGACGCGCAGCTTCTCGTTGCACCTCCTGTCATCCGCTTGGCGCGTGCAGCCTTCGACACTCGCGGAAGACGCATCTTGTCCCTGGCGTCCAGCGCAGGAGGGCTGGCGCGCGGCCGGCCGGCGTGTGGCCTGTGCGGGGTGTGGCAGTGTCTTGTTGGAGGGCGCCACTGCTGGCGATGTGAGCTTCCTCGCCTCGCCTCGCCTCGCCTCAGACGAGGTGTTTGCGTAATTTGCAGTGCATTCGCACCATTCCTGTCCCTGTGCCTGTCCCCGTCCCGACTTGTCCCGACTTTGCTCGACTGCCGCTCGCTGCCGCTCGGGTCGTGGCCCATATAACAGCGCAAGCACAAGAAACGTCTGCAGGAGATGAGGAGACGAGACGAGACGACTAAAGAATAACTTTATGATTACATATCGAAGTAGGAATTGTACACCGCTACACAACAACAGGCGCTGACGTATTTCAGAACATATCTGCCTATTCGTACTGTTTTGTCGTTTTCAAAGACTTCCTGGCGAACTTGGTTAGCACATTCTCCCTCAAACTGAGACATTTACTGCAATTTCGTACCTTATGGTCACTACAGTAGTTTAAAATGCTTAAGCAAGAATCTTTGTCACAACAGAACGGTGGTATGGAAAGAGGGCGGTATAAAAAAAAAAAAAGTAAATGAAGGGGAGCCAACAGCACGTGGTGTTCCCAGGCGGTCAACCATCCAAGTACTAACCACGCCCGATGTTGCTTAACTTCGGTGATCGGACGAGAACCGGTGTACTCAACATGGTATGGCCGTTGGCGCCCATATAATGTAGGCGCATGGCAGAATTCGCATTCGGTTCTTATCCCAACACACACAAAATCTTACTTTTCGGTCGAAAGCAGCCGCATTTTTTTTTATTGACAATTCGTCACGTTAGCGCGAACGCAATCCTGAGTTCCAAAACTTATGAGCCGGAAGGACGTGCTTCGTGTATTTTTTTTTTGTGAGCTTTATAAATTTATTTATTAACATTACATCGTTACAAGCTAACAACTTTACAACATAAAACATGAACAGAATTGTAATTTTAAGCACTTCCTTCCGCAATCCGACGTGCCAGCAGAGCGACTGCCGAACTAGCGGGCGCGCCGCCGTGTGTGTGAGACGCGCAGCTTCTCGTTGCACCTCCTGTCATCCGCTTGGCGCGTGCAGCCTTCGACACTCGCGGAAGACGCATCTTGTCCCTGGCGTCCAGCGCAGGAGGGCTGGCGCGCGGCCGGCCGGCGTGTGGCCTGTGCGGGGTGTGGCAGTGTCTTGTTGGAGGGCGCCACTGCTGGCGATGTGAGCTTCCTCGCCTCGCCTCGCCTCGCCTCAGACGAGGTGTTTGCGTAATTTGCAGTGCATTCGCACCATTCCTGTCCCTGTGCCTGTCCCCGTCCCGACTTGTCCCGACTTTGCTCGACTGCCGCTCGCTGCCGCTCGGGTCGTGGCCCATATAACAGCGCAAGCACAAGAAACGTCTGCAGGAGATGAGGAGACGAGACGAGACGACTAAAGAATAACTTTATGATTACATATCGAAGTAGGAATTGTACACCGCTACACAACAACAGGCGCTGACGTATTTCAGAACATATCTGCCTATTCGTACTGTTTTGTCGTTTTCAAAGACTTCCTGGCGAACTTGGTTAGCACATTCTCCCTCAAACTGAGACATTTACTGCAATTTCGTACCTTATGGTCACTACAGTAGTTTAAAATGCTTAAGCAAGAATCTTTGTCACAACAGAACGGTGGTATGGAAAGAGGGCGGTATAAAAAAAAAAAAAGTAAATGAAGGGGAGCCAACAGCACGTGGTGTTCCCAGGCGGTCAACCATCCAAGTACTAACCACGCCCGATGTTGCTTAACTTCGGTGATCGGACGAGAACCGGTGTACTCAACATGGTATGGCCGTTGGCGCCCATATAATGTAGGCGCATGGCAGAATTCGCATTCGGTTCTTATCCCAACACACACAAAATCTTACTTTTCGGTCGAAAGCAGCCGCATTTTTTTTTATTGACAATTCGTCACGTTAGCGCGAACGCAATCCTGAGTTCCAAAACTTATGAGCCGGAAGGACGTGCTTCGTGTATTTTTTTTTTGTGAGCTTTATAAATTTATTTATTAACATTACATCGTTACAAGCTAACAACTTTACAACATAAAACATGAACAGAATTGTAATTTTAAGCACTTCCTTCCGCAATCCGACGTGCCAGCAGAGCGACTGCCGAACTAGCGGGCGCGCCGCCGTGTGTGTGAGACGCGCAGCTTCTCGTTGCACCTCCTGTCATCCGCTTGGCGCGTGCAGCCTTCGACACTCGCGGAAGACGCATCTTGTCCCTGGCGTCCAGCGCAGGAGGGCTGGCGCGCGGCCGGCCGGCGTGTGGCCTGTGCGGGGTGTGGCAGTGTCTTGTTGGAGGGCGCCACTGCTGGCGATGTGAGCTTCCTCGCCTCGCCTCGCCTCGCCTCAGACGAGGTGTTTGCGTAATTTGCAGTGCATTCGCACCATTCCTGTCCCTGTGCCTGTCCCCGTCCCGACTTGTCCCGACTTTGCTCGACTGCCGCTCGCTGCCGCTCGGGTCGTGGCCCATATAACAGCGCAAGCACAAGAAACGTCTGCAGGAGATGAGGAGACGAGACGAGACGACTAAAGAATAACTTTATGATTACATATCGAAGTAGGAATTGTACACCGCTACACAACAACAGGCGCTGACGTATTTCAGAACATATCTGCCTATTCGTACTGTTTTGTCGTTTTCAAAGACTTCCTGGCGAACTTGGTTAGCACATTCTCCCTCAAACTGAGACATTTACTGCAATTTCGTACCTTATGGTCACTACAGTAGTTTAAAATGCTTAAGCAAGAATCTTTGTCACAACAGAACGGTGGTATGGAAAGAGGGCGGTATAAAAAAAAAAAAAGTAAATGAAGGGGAGCCAACAGCACGTGGTGTTCCCAGGCGGTCAACCATCCAAGTACTAACCACGCCCGATGTTGCTTAACTTCGGTGATCGGACGAGAACCGGTGTACTCAACATGGTATGGCCGTTGGCGCCCATATAATGTAGGCGCATGGCAGAATTCGCATTCGGTTCTTATCCCAACACACACAAAATCTTACTTTTCGGTCGAAAGCAGCCGCATTTTTTTTTATTGACAATTCGTCACGTTAGCGCGAACGCAATCCTGAGTTCCAAAACTTATGAGCCGGAAGGACGTGCTTCGTGTATTTTTTTTTTGTGAGCTTTATAAATTTATTTATTAACATTACATCGTTACAAGCTAACAACTTTACAACATAAAACATGAACAGAATTGTAATTTTAAGCACTTCCTTCCGCAATCCGACGTGCCAGCAGAGCGACTGCCGAACTAGCGGGCGCGCCGCCGTGTGTGTGAGACGCGCAGCTTCTCGTTGCACCTCCTGTCATCCGCTTGGCGCGTGCAGCCTTCGACACTCGCGGAAGACGCATCTTGTCCCTGGCGTCCAGCGCAGGAGGGCTGGCGCGCGGCCGGCCGGCGTGTGGCCTGTGCGGGGTGTGGCAGTGTCTTGTTGGAGGGCGCCACTGCTGGCGATGTGAGCTTCCTCGCCTCGCCTCGCCTCGCCTCAGACGAGGTGTTTGCGTAATTTGCAGTGCATTCGCACCATTCCTGTCCCTGTGCCTGTCCCCGTCCCGACTTGTCCCGACTTTGCTCGACTGCCGCTCGCTGCCGCTCGGGTCGTGGCCCATATAACAGCGCAAGCACAAGAAACGTCTGCAGGAGATGAGGAGACGAGACGAGACGACTAAAGAATAACTTTATGATTACATATCGAAGTAGGAATTGTACACCGCTACACAACAACAGGCGCTGACGTATTTCAGAACATATCTGCCTATTCGTACTGTTTTGTCGTTTTCAAAGACTTCCTGGCGAACTTGGTTAGCACATTCTCCCTCAAACTGAGACATTTACTGCAATTTCGTACCTTATGGTCACTACAGTAGTTTAAAATGCTTAAGCAAGAATCTTTGTCACAACAGAACGGTGGTATGGAAAGAGGGCGGTATAAAAAAAAAAAAAGTAAATGAAGGGGAGCCAACAGCACGTGGTGTTCCCAGGCGGTCAACCATCCAAGTACTAACCACGCCCGATGTTGCTTAACTTCGGTGATCGGACGAGAACCGGTGTACTCAACATGGTATGGCCGTTGGCGCCCATATAATGTAGGCGCATGGCAGAATTCGCATTCGGTTCTTATCCCAACACACACAAAATCTTACTTTTCGGTCGAAAGCAGCCGCATTTTTTTTTATTGACAATTCGTCACGTTAGCGCGAACGCAATCCTGAGTTCCAAAACTTATGAGCCGGAAGGACGTGCTTCGTGTATTTTTTTTTTGTGAGCTTTATAAATTTATTTATTAACATTACATCGTTACAAGCTAACAACTTTACAACATAAAACATGAACAGAATTGTAATTTTAAGCACTTCCTTCCGCAATCCGACGTGCCAGCAGAGCGACTGCCGAACTAGCGGGCGCGCCGCCGTGTGTGTGAGACGCGCAGCTTCTCGTTGCACCTCCTGTCATCCGCTTGGCGCGTGCAGCCTTCGACACTCGCGGAAGACGCATCTTGTCCCTGGCGTCCAGCGCAGGAGGGCTGGCGCGCGGCCGGCCGGCGTGTGGCCTGTGCGGGGTGTGGCAGTGTCTTGTTGGAGGGCGCCACTGCTGGCGATGTGAGCTTCCTCGCCTCGCCTCGCCTCGCCTCAGACGAGGTGTTTGCGTAATTTGCAGTGCATTCGCACCATTCCTGTCCCTGTGCCTGTCCCCGTCCCGACTTGTCCCGACTTTGCTCGACTGCCGCTCGCTGCCGCTCGGGTCGTGGCCCATATAACAGCGCAAGCACAAGAAACGTCTGCAGGAGATGAGGAGACGAGACGAGACGACTAAAGAATAACTTTATGATTACATATCGAAGTAGGAATTGTACACCGCTACACAACAACAGGCGCTGACGTATTTCAGAACATATCTGCCTATTCGTACTGTTTTGTCGTTTTCAAAGACTTCCTGGCGAACTTGGTTAGCACATTCTCCCTCAAACTGAGACATTTACTGCAATTTCGTACCTTATGGTCACTACAGTAGTTTAAAATGCTTAAGCAAGAATCTTTGTCACAACAGAACGGTGGTATGGAAAGAGGGCGGTATAAAAAAAAAAAAAGTAAATGAAGGGGAGCCAACAGCACGTGGTGTTCCCAGGCGGTCACCCATCCAAGTACTAACCACGCCCGATGTTGCTTAACTTCGGTGATCGGACGAGAACCGGTGTACTCAACATGGTATGGCCGTTGGCGCCCATATAATGTAGGCGCATGGCAGAATTCGCATTCGGTTCTTATCCCAACACACACAAAATCTTACTTTTCGGTCGAAAGCAGCCGCATTTTTTTTTATTGACAATTCGTCACGTTAGCGCGAACGCAATCCTGAGTTCCAAAACTTATGAGCCGGAAGGACGTGCTTCGTGTATTTTTTTTTGTGAGCTTTATAAATTTATTTATTAACATTACATCGTTACAAGCTAACAACTTTACAACATAAAACATGAACAGAATTGTAATTTTAAGCACTTCCTTCCGCAATCCGACGTGCCAGCAGAGCGACTGCCGAACTAGCGGGCGCGCCGCCGTGTGTGTGAGACGCGCAGCTTCTCGTTGCACCTCCTGTCATCCGCTTGGCGCGTGCAGCCTTCGACACTCGCGGAAGACGCATCTTGTCCCTGGCGTCCAGCGCAGGAGGGCTGGCGCGCGGCCGGCCGGCGTGTGGCCTGTGCGGGGTGTGGCAGTGTCTTGTTGGAGGGCGCCACTGCTGGCGATGTGAGCTTCCTCGCCTCGCCTCGCCTCGCCTCAGACGAGGTGTTTGCGTAATTTGCAGTGCATTCGCACCATTCCTGTCCCTGTGCCTGTCCCCCGTCCCGACTTGTCCCGACTTTGCTCGACTGCCGCTCGCTGCCGCTCGGGTCGTGGCCCATATAACAGCGCAAGCACAAGAAACGTCTGCAGGAGATGAGGAGACGAGACGAGACGACTAAAGAATAACTTTATGATTACATATCGAAGTAGGAATTGTACACCGCTACACAACAACAGGCGCTGACGTATTTCAGAACATATCTGCCTATTCGTACTGTTTTGTCGTTTTCAAAGACTTCCTGGCGAACTTGGTTAGCACATTCTCCCTCAAACTGAGACATTTACTGCAATTTCGTACCTTATGGTCACTACAGTAGTTTAAAATGCTTAAGCAAGAATCTTTGTCACAACAGAACGGTGGTATGGAAAGAGGGCGGTATAAAAAAAAAAAAAGTAAATGAAGGGGAGCCAACAGCACGTGGTGTTCCCAGGCGGTCAACCATCCAAGTACTAACCACGCCCGATGTTGCTTAACTTCGGTGATCGGACGAGAACCGGTGTACTCAACATGGTATGGCCGTTGGCGCCCATATAATGTAGGCGCATGGCAGAATTCGCATTCGGTTCTTATCCCAACACACACAAAATCTTACTTTTCGGTCGAAAGCAGCCGCATTTTTTTTTATTGACAATTCGTCACGTTAGCGCGAACGCAATCCTGAGTTCCAAAACTTATGAGCCGGAAGGACGTGCTTCGTGTATTTTTTTTTTGTGAGCTTTATAAATTTATTTATTAACATTACATCGTTACAAGCTAACAACTTTACAACATAAAACATGAACAGAATTGTAATTTTAAGCACTTCCTTCCGCAATCCGACGTGCCAGCAGAGCGACTGCCGAACTAGCGGGCGCGCCGCCGTGTGTGTGAGACGCGCAGCTTCTCGTTGCACCTCCTGTCATCCGCTTGGCGCGTGCAGCCTTCGACACTCGCGGAAGACGCATCTTGTCCCTGGCGTCCAGCGCAGGAGGGCTGGCGCGCGGCCGGCCGGCGTGTGGCCTGTGCGGGGTGTGGCAGTGTCTTGTTGGAGGGCGCCACTGCTGGCGATGTGAGCTTCCTCGCCTCGCCTCGCCTCGCCTCAGACGAGGTGTTTGCGTAATTTGCAGTGCATTCGCACCATTCCTGTCCCTGTGCCTGTCCCCGTCCCGACTTGTCCCGACTTTGCTCGACTGCCGCTCGCTGCCGCTCGGGTCGTGGCCCATATAACAGCGAACAGCGCAAGCACAAGAAACGTCTGCAGGAGATGAGGAGACGAGACGAGACGACTAAAGAATAACTTTATGATTACATATCGAAGTAGGAATTGTACACCGCTACACAACAACAGGCGCTGACGTATTTCAGAACATATCTGCCTATTCGTACTGTTTTGTCGTTTTCAAGACTTCCTGGCGAACTTGGTTAGCACATTCTCCCTCAAACTGAGACATTTACTGCAATTTCGTACCTTATGGTCACTACAGTAGTTTAAAATGCTTAAGCAAGAATCTTTGTCACAACAGAACGGTGGTATGGAAAGAGGGCGGTATAAAAAAAAAAAAAGTAAATGAAGGGGGAGCCAACAGCACGTGGTGTTCCCAGGCGGTCAACCATCCAAGTACTAACCACGCCCGATGTTGCTTAACTTCGGTGATCGGACGAGAACCGGTGTACTCAACATGGTATGGCCGTTGGCGCCCATATAATGTAGGCGCATGGCAGAATTCGCATTCGGTTCTTATCCCAACACACACAAAATCTTACTTTTCGGTCGAAAGCAGCCGCATTTTTTTTTATTGACAATTCGTCACGTTAGCGCGAACGCAATCCTGAGTTCCAAAACTTATGAGCCGGAAGGACGTGCTTCGTGTATTTTTTTTTTGTGAGCTTTATAAATTTATTTATTAACATTACATCGTTACAAGCTAACAACTTTACAACATAAAACATGAACAGAATTGTAATTTTAAGCACTTCCTTCCGCAATCCGACGTGCCAGCAGAGCGACTGCCGAACTAGCGGGCGCGCCGCCGTGTGTGTGAGACGCGCAGCTTCTCGTTGCACCTCCTGTCATCCGCTTGGCGCGTGCAGCCTTCGACACTCGCGGAAGACGCATCTTGTCCCTGGCGTCCAGCGCAGGAGGGCTGGCGCGCGGCCGGCCGGCGTGTGGCCTGTGCGGGGTGTGGCAGTGTCTTGTTGGAGGGCGCCACTGCTGGCGATGTGAGCTTCCTCGCCTCGCCTCGCCTCGCCTCAGACGAGGTGTTTGCGTAATTTGCAGTGCATTCGCACCATTCCTGTCCCTGTGCCTGTCCCCGTCCCGACTTGTCCCGACTTTGCTCGACTGCCGCTCGCTGCCGCTCGGGTCGTGGCCCATATAACAGCGCAAGCACAAGAAACGTCTGCAGGAGATGAGGAGACGAGACGAGACGACTAAAGAATAACTTTATGATTACATATCGAAGTAGGAATTGTACACCGCTACACAACAACAGGCGCTGACGTATTTCAGAACATATCTGCCTATTCGTACTGTTTTGTCGTTTTCAAAGACTTCCTGGCGAACTTGGTTAGCACATTCTCCCTCAAACTGAGACATTTACTGCAATTTCGTACCTTATGGTCACTACAGTAGTTTAAAATGCTTAAGCAAGAATCTTTGTCACAACAGAACGGTGGTATGGAAAGAGGGCGGTATAAAAAAAAAAAAAGTAAATGAAGGGGAGCCAACAGCACGTGGTGTTCCCAGGCGGTCACCCATCCAAGTACTAACCACGCCCGATGTTGCTTAACTTCGGTGATCGGACGAGAACCGGTGTACTCAACATGGTATGGCCGTTGGCGCCCATATAATGTAGGCGCAATGGCAGAATTCGCATTCGGTTCTTATCCCAACACACACAAAATCTTACTTTTCGGTCGAAAGCAGCCGCATTTTTTTTTATTGACAATTCGTCACGTTAGCGCGAACGCAATCCTGAGTTCCAAAACTTATGAGCCGGAAGGACGTGCTTCGTGTATTTTTTTTTTGTGAGCTTTATAAATTTATTTATTAACATTACATCGTTACAAGCTAACAACTTTACAACATAAAACATGAACAGAATTGTAATTTTAAGCACTTCCTTCCGCAATCCGACGTGCCAGCAGAGCGACTGCCGAACTAGCGGGCGCGCCGCCGTGTGTGTGAGACGCGCAGCTTCTCGTTGCACCTCCTGTCATCCGCTTGGCGCGTGCAGCCTTCGACACTCGCGGAAGACGCATCTTGTCCCTGGCGTCCAGCGCAGGAGGGCTGGCGCGCGGCCGGCCGCGTGTGGCCTGTGCGGGGTGTGGCAGTGTCTTGTTGGAGGGCGCCACTGCTGGCGATGTGAGCTTCCTCGCCTCGCCTCGCCTCGCCTCAGACGAGGTGTTTGCGTAATTTGCAGTGCATTCGCACCATTCCTGTCCCTGTGCCTGTCCCCGTCCCGACTTGTCCCGACTTTGCTCGACTGCCGCTCGCTGCCGCTCGGGTCGTGGCCCATATAACAGCGCAAGCACAAGAAACGTCTGCAGGAGATGAGGAGACGAGACGAGACGACTAAAGAATAACTTTATGATTACATATCGAAGTAGGAATTGTACACCGCTACACAACAACAGGCGCTGACGTATTTCAGAACATATCTGCCTATTCGTACTGTTTTGTCGTTTTCAAAGACTTCCTGGCGAACTTGGTTAGCACATTCTCCCTCAAACTGAGACATTTACTGCAATTTCGTACCTTATGGTCACTACAGTAGTTTAAAATGCTTAAGCAAGAATCTTTGTCACAACAGAACGGTGGTATGGAAAGAGGGCGGTATAAAAAAAAAAAAAGTAAATGAAGGGGAGCCAACAGCACGTGGTGTTCCCAGGCGGTCAACCATCCAAGTACTAACCACGCCCGATGTTGCTTAACTTCGGTGATCGGACGAGAACCGGTGTACTCAACATGGTATGGCCGTTGGCGCCCATATAATGTAGGCGCATGGCAGAATTCGCATTCGGTTCTTATCCCAACACACACAAAATCTTACTTTTCGGTCGAAAGCAGCCGCATTTTTTTTTATTGACAATTCGTCACGTTAGCGCGAACGCAATCCTGAGTTCCAAAACTTATGAGCCGGAAGGACGTGCTTCGTGTATTTTTTTTTTTGTGAGCTTTATAAATTTATTTATTAACATTACATCGTTACAAGCTAACAACTTTACAACATAAAACATGAACAGAATTGTAATTTTAAGCACTTCCTTCCGCAATCCGACGTGCCAGCAGAGCGACTGCCGAACTAGCGGGCGCGCCGCCGTGTGTGTGAGACGCGCAGCTTCTCGTTGCACCTCCTGTCATCCGCTTGGCGCGTGCAGCCTTCGACACTCGCGGAAGACGCATCTTGTCCCTGGCGTCCAGCGCAGGAGGGGCTGGCGCGCGGCCGGCCGGCGTGTGGCCTGTGCGGGTG
Organism: Schistocerca piceifrons; assembly: GCF_021461385.2. NCBI lineage: Eukaryota > Metazoa > Arthropoda > Insecta > Orthoptera > Acrididae > Schistocerca > Schistocerca piceifrons. Next base: position 99 of record NW_025728351.1, on the reverse strand, counting down.
TGGCAGTGTCTTGTTGGAGGGCGCCACTGCTGGCGATGTGAGCTTCCTCGCCTCGCCTCGCCTCGCCTCAGACGAGGTGTTTGCGTAATTTGCAGTGCA